>NC_092713.1:216188675-216484789 GCF_047496885.1 Scyliorhinus torazame | reverse complement strand
GGTTGTCTTATCAGGATAGATTGGGAAGGCTGGACTTGTTTCCTTCCACTAGAATTTTGAAGAGAGGGGGGTGATTTGACTGAAGTATATAAGATCCTGAACAGTCTTGACAAGGTGTTTTAAAATTAGGGGTTCATAGATCATAGTCTGCACCAGCCCTTGGAAAGCACACCCCACCCAAGCCCACACCTCCACCCTATCCCTGTAACCCAATAACCCCACCCAAACATTTCTGCACGCTAAGGGCAATTTAGCATGGCCAATCCACCTAACCTGCACATCTTTTGACTGTGGAAGGAAACCGGGGCACCTGGAGGAAACTCACGCAGCCACGGGTAAAATGCGCAGACTCCGCACAGACAGTGACCCAAGCCGAAAATCGAACCTGGGACCCTGACGCTGTGAAGCAACTGTGCTAACCACTGTGCTACCGTGCCGCCCTGCCCTACAGGACAAAGAAGAAGATGATTTTTTACTCTGAGAGTTGTGGCACTTTGGACGTCTATGCCCAAGAGGCAGTAGAAGTGGGATCACTGAATATTATAAGGCAGAGGTAGATTGATTTTTGCTGGGTAAGAGAATCAAAGATCATCGAGAGTAGATAGGGAATGTAGAACTCAAACAAACAGATCAACCGTGATATAATTGAATGGCAGAGCAAGCTCGAGGGGCCGAATTACTTCTTCCTGCTTCTTTTGTAGGTTTGTATATAATGTTATTTACCCCATTTATGCTCAGGAAATTTGAAAACTCTTCTGAAGAAAACCGAGGTTTATTGTCAGCCACGATTTTCTCTGGGAACCCATAAGCAGCAAACAAACTGCAAAATATCTATTGTTCTGCTGGTTGTTGATCGATTCATTGGAATCCACTCAGCACATTTTGAAAGTTGATCTATCACAATGAATAGCTGATGCCTTTCAATTCTGCAAAACCTATGTACAGCCTCCATCACACTCGAGCTGGTTATTTCCATTGTTGCAAAGGCACTGATGGTGGCTTCTTTTCCACAGCTTGACAGGCTCTATGCCAGCTTGACAGGCTCTATGCTGTTTCACTGTGTCTTCTATGTCCTTATCTAATCCTGGCTACCAAATATAGGCAGTGATTCTCCAAAATTGCGGCAAAGTGTTGACGCCAGTGTAAACATCGGAATGTTTCACGCCGACGTCAATGGGCCTCTTGGCCCAGCGATTCTGCAACCCACAGGGGGCCAGCACGGCGCTGAAGTGCTTCACACAGCTCCACCTGCCGATACGGGCCCTAGCACCTCCGGCCGCGGGTCCGCACATGCACGCGGCGGCCATTTTCACGCCGGTCCCCACGCAACATGGCGGGGCCCTTCAGCGGCCCAGCGCGGAAGATGATAGGCCCCCCCTGGAATGTGTGTGCCCACCGATGGGTTGCCCCTGATTGCGGGCCTGGCCATTGTGGAGGCCCCCCCCGGAGTCAGATCCCCCCCACCCTGCCCACCAGGACGGCCCCCGCAGCCGCGACGCCGAGCTCCCGCCGGATGGAACCATACGGGAACCATGCCAGCGGGACTCAGCGGAACTCGGCGGGAACTCAGCCGGTCGATCGTGGAGAATCGCTGCTCGAGTCTCTTTCAACGGCCCCCCGACCGGCGCCGCGTCGACCTCTTACGCGTGACTGCCGCCGATTCTCCGATCACCGGAGAATTGCGCCTCGCCGTCGGACCCGATCGTAGGCATTCTCCGCCCCCACTCAGATCGCGATTTTGTTCGGAGAATCCTGCCCCTAGTTTTTCACTGGACTCTTTGTCAAGCTCATTCCAAAATAGTGATCATGCATAACACATTGCGTAAGTAATCTGTACATTCCAGGAATTACAACTCTGGCTTCTCAAAAAACACAATCTTTATCAACTGATAATTCATTCTTACACGTAAAAATGGCCTGATTTCTAAATCCAGTATCTGTGTGCGCCACCCATTTGTAATATAGTCATCCACTTTTCCCAATACAGGGTCCCAATTAGTTTGTCTACCAATGTTATCTGCTGTGAGGTGTAAAAAGAAACAGACACCTTCTCGGTAGGGTTCTACCTCTGACGGGGATGGTAATTTAAACATCAGGGGCGAAATTCTCCGTTATCGGCGGATAGTCTCCGGCCCGAAATGGGCTAGCAGCGACGTAACGGGATCCGCGCTTGCGCAGTGGTTCACGCCGTGCAGCGTCATACGCGCTGCACGGCGTGACGGCTCATAAGGCCGTGCAGCTCCCCCCCAACCGACCGCAACACCCGACCGCAACACCCGACTGGATGGCTGGCCGTCGCTCAGCCCCGAGGTTCGAGTCACGCGATGTGGAGGCGCTCCTGGACGCGGTGGAGCAGAGGAGGGATGCCCTGTATCCCGGGCACGACCGCAGAGTTGCCCCACGCCACAGCCGGCGTCTGTGGAGGGAAGTGGCAGAGGCCGTCACCGCTGTGGCCCTGACACCACGGACAGGCACCCAGTGCCACAAGAAGGTGAACGACCTCGTCAGAGCAGGCAGGGTGAGCCTCCCCATATCCCCCACTCCCCCATATCCCCCCCCTCCCCATATCCCCCCCTCCCCCATATCCCCCCTCCCCCATATCCCCCCTCCCCCATATCCCCCCTCCCCATATCCCCCCTCCCCCATATCCCCCCCCCTCCCCATACCCCCTCCCCCATCCCCCCTATCCCCCATATCCCCCCCCATATCCCCCCCCATCCCCCATATCCCCTCAATCCCCCACCCCATATCCCCCCTCCCCATATCCCCATATCCCCCCTCCTACATATCCCCCCTCCCCATATCCCCCCTTCCCCCATATCCCCCCCTCCCATATCCCCATATCCCCCCTCCCAATATCCCCCATATCCCCCCTCCCCATATCCCCCCTCCCCCATATCCCCCTCCCCCATAACCCCCATATCACCCCTCCCCCATATCCCCCCTCCCCCATATCCCCCATATCCCCCCTCCCCCATATCCCCCCCTCCCCCATATCCCCCCTCCCCCATATCCCCCCTCCCCATATCCCCCCTCCCCCATATCCCCATATCCCCCCTCCCCCATGTCCCCCTCCCCCATATCCCCCCTCCCCCATATCCCCATATCCTCCCTCCCCCATATCCCCCCTCCCCCATATCCCCCCTCCCCCCATATCGCCGACATCCCCCCTCCCCATATCCACCCTCCCCCATATCCCCCATATTCCCCCTCCCCCATATCCCCATAGCCTCCCTCCCCCATATCCCCCCTCCCCGATATCCCCCATATCCCCCCTCCCCCATATCCCCCCTCTCCATATCGCCGATATCCCCCCTCCCCCATATCCCCCCTCCCCCATATCCCCCATATCCCCCCTCCCCATATCCCCCATGTCCCCCCTCCCCATATCCACCCTCCCCCCTCCCCATATCCCCCCTACCCCATATCCCCATATCCTCCCTCCCCCATATCCCCCCTCCCCATATCCCCCCTCCCCCATATCGCCGACATCCCCCCTCCCATATCCACCCTCCCCCATATCCCCCATATGCCCCCTCCCCCATATCCCCATATCCCCCCTCCCCCATATCCCCCCTCCCCCATATCCCCCATATCCCCCCTCCCCCATATCCCCCCTCCCCATATCGCCGATATCCCCCCTCCCCCATATCCCCCCTCCCCCATATCCCCCCTCCCCATGTCCCCCCTCCCATATCCCCCCTCCCCCATATCTACAATCCCCCCCTCCCCCATATCCCCCTCCCCCATATCCCCATATCCTCCCTCCCCCATATCCCCCATATCCCCCTCCCCATATCCCCTCCCCCATATCCCCCATATCGCCGATATCCCCCCTCCCATATCCACCCTCCCCCATATCCCCCATATCCCCCCTCCCCATATCCCCATATCCTCCCTCCCCCCATATCCCCCCTCCCCCATATCCCCCCTCCCCCATATCCCCCCTCCCCATATCCCCCCCTCCCACATATCGCCGATATCCCCCTCCCATATCCCCCCTCCCCCATATCCCCCATATCCCCCCTCCCCCATATCCCCCATATCCCCAAGTGAATCCAGCCCTAACCTTAACCTCTGCAATGCACACGCAACCGATGGCGTGCATTCATATACCTGCCTAACACTGTAGCCTTTTACCCCTGCCACCACCCCATCCCCCCCACAGGAGAAGCGCGCACACAACAATAGGGAGCATGTGAGGACTGGAGGAGGGCCCGCTGATGAGAGGCCACTGACCGTACACGAGGAAAGGGCCCTGGAACTGGCTGGCGGACCTGAGGACCGGGAGGTTGCTGATGCAGATGTCGGGGGCCCACCAGCAAGTGAGCCACCGACAGCCCGTCCCCATATCCCCCCTCCCCTATATCCCCCTCCCCCATATCACCTGATCACTGCCTGATGTCTAACCATGCATGCTTCATTGTGTATCGCAGGACCAAACGTCCAGGCACCCAACCCCGCAGATGCAGACCGCCCGCAGGATGCCCCTCGGAGACCACAGGAGACGGAGAGACATGCACCCTCCAGCATGCGACGCCCGCAGGATGCCCCTCGGAGACCACGGGAGACGGAGAGACCCGGACCCTCCAGCATGCGACGCCCGCAGGATGCCCCTCGGAGACCACGGGAGACGGAGAGACCCGGACCCTCCAGCATGCGACGCCCGCAGGATGCCCCTCGGAGACCACGGAAGACGGAGAGACCCGGACCCTCCAGCATGCGACGCCCGCAGGATGCCCCTCGCACACCACGGGAGACGGAGAGACCCGGACCCTCCAGCATGCAACGCCCGCAGGATGCCCCTCGCACACCACGGGAGACGGAGAGACCTGGAGCAACAGGGAGACGACACCCCCGTCACGTGCGGGAGCGACCACCCAGCGATGAGGGGGGCAGCCACAGGCCCCTGTCACATCCGAGCCAGGACACCACTACCCAGGACACCACTACCCAGGACACCACTATCCAGGACACCCCTACCCGGGACAGCACTACCCAGGACACCCCTACCCGGGACAGCACTACCCGGGACAGCACTACCCAGGACACCCCTACCCGGGACAGCACTACCCGGGACAGCACTACCCAGGACACCCCTACCCGGGAAGACGAAATACCGGACAGTGACTCAGAGTGGATGGGTGGAGACGAACCCCCACCCCAAAGTGCCATGGAGTCAGAGTGGGACGAAGAGCACGACACAACGCCACTGCTGTCACCAACACCCTCCACCATCGCAGAAACACTCACCACGGTTGGGCACTTTAGTGATGAGGCGTCTGGTACACTCACTGGTGCACACAACACAGCCGTCCCGGTACAGCAGGTGGAGGTAGGAGCAGCAGAGGGACCGGGCGGTTGGAGGGCAGCCCAGGCCAAGCGAACATCTGCCGCCCAGATGGATCCCGGGTTCCTGCAGTTACCACACCCACACATAGATCCGATGCAACCACCGACCCAGAGACGAGCGAAGAGGGTGACGGGTGGCTTGCGGCGGCTGCGGTCGCAGGTGGAGGAGTCCACCCGCGTCCAGGAGCTGGGAGTGGTCCCGGTCATGCGTGCCACCCAGGCTGACACCGCACGGGTGGCGTCCGCGGTGGAGGCAATGGGTGCGACGGTGTCAGACATGGGGAACGGTTTGCAAGGCCTGGGGCCTTCCGTGCAGGCGGCGTCTGTGGCCCAGGAAATGGCTGCCCTCTCACAGGAGGCCATGAGCCAGTGCCAGCGCCAGATGGCAGAGGCGCTCAACGCCATAGCCCAGTCTCAGCAGGCCATGGCCCAGTCTCAGCAGGCCATAGCCCAGTCTCTGCAGGCCATGGCCCAGTCTCTGCAGGCCATGGTCCAGTCTCAGCAGGCCATCGCTGAGGGCATCGGCGCCAGTGGCCATGTGCGAGCCGGCGTCGCACTGTCACAGACAGGGTTTGACAACACCCTGGGCTCCATGGCTGCAAACCTGCAGACCCCTGTCGATACCAGCACGGGCCTCCAGGACTGGCAGCGCCAGATGTCGGGGGGGCGTCGGATGGCCAGTCTGTTCGTATCCCCCACCCATGTAGAGGCCTGGGGGCCATCGGGCACCCCGAGGGAGGAGGAGGTGGTGTGGTCCGTCCCGGCTCCCTCTGTAGGGGAGGTCCCGGTACACCGCGACACCTCGGACTCCCCCCCCCCTTCCGTCCCAGGTGCATCGGGTGGGTAACGGGCAGGACAGGCTGGCAGCTCGCCATCCCAGTCGCCCGGGCCGCAGCCTGGCCCATCTAGGCCAGGACGCCCCAGGAAACGGCCACCAAAGGGATCCAGTGTCAGAGGGCAGGAATCACAGGAGTCCACCTCCAGTTCTGCTGTACCGTCTGGGGAACCACGTAGACGTAGACAAAGGGCCCGTAAGGCCAAACAATTAGACACTGAGTAAGTTGGCACGGGTGCAGGGCACAGCTGAGTTTTAGGGGCTAGGGCACGTGCATGAACTCCTTTGGTTATTAAAGTCAATGTTACACCTACCGAAGCTGCCTTTGTGCTCTGTCCAAAGTGTGCGGGCGTGTCATGTACGTTGAGCGCAAGTGTGTGTGTGAGGGGTGGTCTTACCTCAGCCCCAGGTGAGTCTGCCCCATTCCCCCTGGGCCGCCATCAACATCTCCCAGGCAGAGGACGGGACCGTGCGCTGCAGTGTCACAGCCGCATGCAGGGATGGTCCGGGTGGATGGTGGTACTGTGGCCATGGGTCAGACATAGTCCAACGATGTAGAGCCAGGAGCTCATCGCAGGGCGGGTTGTCATCATCCTCCATGGCCTGCGATAGACACGCGGCCACCCGCAACTGGGTGAGCCCGGCCCGTTGTGCCGCCGGTGGATCGGCAATGGGGGGGGGGGTGGTGTGCATGCGGGTGAGGTGTGTGGGTGGTCGGCTGTTGCCATGGTGTGCGGTCTGTGGCCATACTACCCGATTCCCACGCCCATCTAGTCAGTGAAGCGGGCGGCTATCAGTCTGTCCCGTGCCCGCTGGGCCAGCCGGTAACGGTGGACAGCCACCCGCCTGTGTCTACCCCGTCTGCCCTGACCATTGCCCCCATCCCCCTCATCTGGGGAGGACTGTGCCTCTTCCTGCTGCTCCTCCACTCCGCCCTCCTCTGCCTGCGGCACATCGCCCCTCTGCTGGGCTATGTTGTGCAGGACGCAGCACACCACAATGATGCGGCCGACCCTATCTGACCGATACTGGAGGGCGCCCCCAGAGAGGTCCAGGCACCTGAAACGCATCTTCAGCACAACAAAGCACCTCTCTATCACTCCCCTTGTCGCTACATGGGCATCATTGTAGCGGTTCTGTGGGAGGAAACCGGGGCGCCCGGAGGAAACCCACGCAGCCACGGGGAGAATGCGCAGACTCCGCACAGACAGTGACCCAAGCCGAAAATCGAACCTGGGACCCTGACGCTGTGAAGCAACTGTGCTAACCACTGTGCTACCGTGCCGCCCTGCCCTACAGGACAAAGAAGAAGATGATTTTTTACTCTGAGAGTTGTGGCACTTTGGACGTCTATGCCCAAGAGGCAGTAGAAGTGGGATCACTGAATATTATAAGGCAGAGGTAGATTGATTTTTGCTGGGTAAGAGAATCAAAGATCATCGAGAGTAGATAGGGAATGTAGAACTCAAACAAACAGATCAACCGTGATATAATTGAATGGCAGAGCAAGCTCGAGGGGCCGAATTACTTCTTCCTGCTTCTTTTGTAGGTTTGTATATAATGTTATTTACCCCATTTATGCTCAGGAAATTTGAAAACTCTTCTGAAGAAAACCGAGGTTTATTGTCAGCCACGATTTTCTCTGGGAACCCATAAGCAGCAAACAAACTGCAAAATATCTATTGTTCTGCTGGTTGTTGATCGATTCATTGGAATCCACTCAGCACATTTTGAAAGTTGATCTATCACAATGAATAGCTGATGCCTTTCAATTCTGCAAAACCTATGTACAGCCTCCATCACACTCGAGCTGGTTATTTCCATTGTTGCAAAGGCACTGATGGTGGCTTCTTTTCCACAGCTTGACAGGCTCTATGCCAGCTTGACAGGCTCTATGCTGTTTCACTGTGTCTTCTATGTCCTTATCTAATCCTGGCTACCAAATATAGGCAGTGATTCTCCAAAATTGCGGCAAAGTGTTGACGCCAGTGTAAACATCGGAATGTTTCACGCCGACGTCAATGGGCCTCTTGGCCCAGCGATTCTGCAACCCACAGGGGGCCAGCACGGCGCTGAAGTGCTTCACACAGCTCCACCTGCCGATACGGGCCCTAGCACCTCCGGCCGCGGGTCCGCACATGCACGCGGCGGCCATTTTCACGCCCTCCTCCATATCCCCCCTCCCCCATATCCCCCATATCCCCCCTCCCCCATGTCCCCCCTCCCCCATATCCCCCCTCCCCATATCCACCCTCCCCCCCTCCCCCATATCCCCCCTCCCCCATATCCCCATATCCTCCCTCCCCCATATCCCCCCCTCCCCCATATCCCCCCTCCCCCATATCCCCCCTCCCCCATATCCCCCCTCCCTCATATCGCCGATATCCCCCCTCCCCATATCCACCCTCCCCCATATCCCCCATCCCCCATATCCCCATATCCTCCCTCCCCCATATCCCCCTCCCCCATATCCCCCATATCCCCCCTCCCCCATATCCCCCCTCCCCAATATCCCCCCTCCCCCATATCGCCGATATCCCCCCTCCCCATATCCCCCCTCCCCATATCCCCCATATCCCCCCCTCCCCTATGTCCCCCATATCCCCCCTCCCCCATATCCCCCCCTCCCCCATATCCCCCCTCCCCATATCCCCCCCTCCCCCATATCCCCCATATCCCCCCTCCCCCATATCCCCCATATCCCCAAGTGAATCCAGCCCTAACCTTAACCTCTGCAATGCACGCGCAACCGATGGCGTGCATTCATATACCTGCCTAACACTGTTGCCTTTTACCCCTGCCACCAGCCCCCCCCCCCACAGGAGAAGCGCGCACACAACAATAGGGAGCATGTGAGGACTGGAGGAGGGCCCGCTGATGAGAGGCAACTGACCGTACACGAGGAAAGGGCCCTGGAACTGGCTGGCGGACCTGAGGACCGGGAGGTTGCTGATGCAGATGTCGGGGGCCCACCAGCAAGTGAGCCACCAACAGCCCGTCCCCATATCCCCCCTCCCCTATATCCCCCTCCCCCATATCACCTGATCACTGCCTGATGTCTAACCATGCATGCTTCATTGTGTATCGCAGGACCAAACGTCCAGGCACCCATCCCCGCAGATGCACACCGCCCGCAGGATGCCCCTCGGAGACCACAGGAGACGGAGAGACCCGCACCCTCCAGCATGCGGCGCCCGCAGGATGCCCCTCGGAGACCACGGGAGACGGAGAGACCCGGACCCTCCAGCATGCGACGCCCGCAGGATGCCCCTCGGAGACCACGGGAGACGGAGAGACCCGGACCCTCCAGCATGCGACGCCCGCAGGATGCCCCTCGCACACCACGGGAGACGGAGAGACCTGGAGCAACAGGGAGCCGGCACCCCCATCACGTGCGGGAGCGACCACCCAGCGACGAGGGGAGCAGCCACATCCGAGCCAGGACACCACTACCCAGGACACCACTACCCAGGACACCACTACCCAGGACACCACTGCCCAGGCCACCACTACCCTGGACACCACTACCCAGGACACCACTACCCAGGACACCCCTACCCGGGACAGCACTACCCAGGACACCCCTACCCGGGACAGCACTACCCAGGAAGACGAAATACCGGACAGTAACTCAGAGTGGATTGGTGGAGACGAACCCCCACCCCAAAGTGCCATGGACTCAGAGTGGGACGAAGAGCACGACACAACGCCACTGCTGTCACCAACACCCTCCACCATCGCAGAAACACTCACCTCGGTTGGGCACTTTAGTGATGAGGCGTCTGGTACACTCACTGGTGCGCACAACACAGCCGTCCCGGTACAGCAGGGGGAGGTAGGAGCAGCAGAGGGGCCGGGCGGTCGGAGGGCAGCCCAGCCCAAGCGAACATCTGCCGCCCAGATGGATCCCGGGTTCCTGGAGTTTCCACACCCACACATAGATCCGATGCAACCACCGACCCGGAGACGAGCGAAGAGGGAGACGGCCGGCTTGCGGCGGCTGCAGTCGCAGGTGGAGGAGTCCACCCGCGTCCAGGAGCTGGAAGTTGTGCCGGTCATGCGTGCCACCCAGGCCGACACCGCACGGGTGGCGTCCGCGGTGGAGGCAATGGGTGCGACGGTGTCAGACATGGGGAACGGTTTGCGAGGCCTGGGTCTTTCCGTGCAGGCGGCGTCTCTGGCCCAGGACACGGCTGCCCTCTCACAGGAGGCCATGAGCCAGTGCCAGCGCCAGATGGCAGAGGCGCTCAACACCATCGCCCAGTCTCAGCAGGCCATAGCCCAGTCTCAGCAGGCAATCGCTGAGGGCATCGGCGCCAGTGGCCATGTGCGAGCCAGCGTCGCATTGTCACAGACGGGGTTTGCCAACCCCCTGGGCTCCATGGCTGCAAACCTGCAGACCCCTGTCGATACCAGCATGGGCCTCCAGGACTGGCAGCGCCAGATGTCGGGGGGCCGTCGGATGGCCAGTCCGTTCGCATCCCTCACCCATGTAGAGGCCTGGGGGCCATCGGGCACCCCAAGGGAGGAGGAGGTGGTGTGGTCCGTCCCGGCTCTCCCTGTAGGGGAGGTCCCGCAACACCGCGACACCTCGGACTCCCCCCTTCCGTCCCAGGTGCATCGGGTGGGCAACGGGCAGGACAGGCAGGCAGCTCGCCATCCCAGTCGCCCGGGCCGCAGCCTGGCCCATCTAGGCCAGGACGCCCCAGGAAACGGCCGCCAAAGGGATCCCGTGTCAGAGGGCAGGAATCACAGGAGACCACCTCCAGTTCTGCTGTACCGTCTGGGGAACCACGTAGACGTAGTCAAAGGACCCGTAAGGCCAAACAGTTAGACACTGAGTAAGTTGGCACGGGTGCAGGGCACAGATGAGTTTTAGGGGCTAGGGCACGTGCATGAACTCCTTTGGTTATTAAAGTCAATGTTACACCTACAGAAGCTGCCTTTGTGCTCTGTCCAAAGCGTGCGGGGGTGTCATGTACGTTGAGCGCAAGTGTGTGTGTGAGGGGTGGTCTTACCTCAGCGCCAGGTGAGTCTGCCCCCTTTCCCCTGGGCCGCCATCAACATCCCCCCGGGCAGAGGATGGGACCGTGCGCTGCAGTGTCACAGCCGCATGCAGGGATGGTCCGGGTGGATGGTGGTACTGTGGCCATGGGTCAGACATAGTCCAACGATGTGGAGCCAGGAGCTCACCGTAGGGCGGGTTGTCATCATCCTTCATGGCCTGCAATAGACACGCGTCCACCCGCAACTGTGTGAGCCCGGCCCGTTATGCCGCAGGTGGATCGGCAATGGGGGGGGTGGTGTGCATGCGGGTGGGGTGGGTGGGGTTGGGGAGGGGGGTGAGGGTGCTGGGTGGGTGGATGGGTGGGGGGTGTGGGTGGTCGGCTGTTGCCATGGTGTGCGGTCTGTGGCCATACTACCCGTTTCCCACGCCCATCTAGTCAGTGAAGCGGGCGGCTATCAGTCTGTCCCGTGCCCGCTGGGCCAGCCGGTAACGGTGGACAGCCACCCGCCTGTGTCTACCCCGTCTGCCCTGACCATTGCCCCCATCCCCCTCATCTGGGGAGGACTGCGTCTCTTCCTGCTGCTCCTCCACTCCGCCCTCCTCTGCCTGTGGCACATCGCCCCTCTGCTGGGCTATATTGTGCGGGACGCAGCACACCACAATGATGCGGCCGACCCTATCTGACCGATACTGGAGGGCGCCCCCAGAGAGGTCGAGGCACCTGAAACGCATCTTCAGCACGCCAAAGCACCTCTCTATCACTCCCCTTGTCGCTACATGGGCATCATTGTAGCGGTTCTCCGCCTCATTGCATGGCCTCCGTATAGGCGTCATCAGCCACGATCGCAATGGGTAGCCCCTGTCGCCCAGCAACCAGCCCCTCAGCCGGGGATGGCGTCCCTCGTACATGCTGGGGATGGATGACCACGACAACACGTATGAGTCGTGTGCACTGCCTGGGTAACGGGCGCAGACTTGCAGGATCATCATGCGGTGGTCGCAGACCACCTGTACGTTCATCGAATAGGTCCCCTTCCTATTGGTGAACACGGCCCTGTTATCTGCAGGTGGCCGCACGGCGACGTGCATCCCATCGATCGCGCCCTGGACCATGGGGAACCCGGCCACGGCAGAGAAGCCCATGGCCCGGGCATCTTGGCGGCCCGGTCCACAGGGAAGCGGATGTAGCGGTGCGCTATGGCATATAGGGCATCTGTCACTGCCCGGATGCACCGATGTCTGCGATATGCCGGACAGGTCCCCACTCGGTGCCTGGAATGACCCCGTTGCATAAAAGTTCAGGGCCACCGTAACCTTGATGGACACGGGGAGAGGGTGTCCCCCGCCAGTGCCACGCGGTGACAGGTGTGCCAGCAGGTGGCAGATGTGTGCCACGCTTTCCCGCCTCATCTGGAGTCTCCTCCTGCATTCCCGGTCCGTGAGGTCCTGGTATGACTGCCGGGGCCGGTACACACAGGGCGCCCTCGGGTGCCTCCGTTGCCGTGGGGCCGCGACGTCCTCCTCCCCCTCCTCGTCCTGTCAGTCAGGTGTCCCTCCAGCCTGGGCGGCTGCCGCCTGCCCCTCTGCGGCAGCCTGCACAGCCTCTCTGGCACGCTCCTCCTCATCCTCCTCATCCAGGGCAACATGGACATTAGCGGCTGCCGCCACGGCGGCGAACATCTCTGGATGATCGGAAAACATGACGGCCTGGTTGGGGGAGGGGCGGGGGGGACGACGACATGTCATCATTGCCCATATCCCCTCCTTCCCCCCAGCCAGGAGGCATGGACCGCATGGGTCCAACTGTTGGAAGCTGGCACCTGGCCAGGTGGACCAACTGACTTGCCCTCGCACCCCCCCTCCCCGGCACGGACCCCCCCCCCATCCCCCTCCCCGGCACGGACCCCAACCTCCTCCCCGGCACGGACCCCCCCCCCATCCTCCTCCCTGGCACGGACCCCCCCCCATCCCCCTCCCCGGCACGGACCCCCCATCCCCCTCCCCGGCACGGACCCCAACCTCCTCCCCGGCACGGACCCCCCCCCCCCCCCGCATCCTCCTCCCCGGCACGGACTCCCCCACCCTCCTCCCTGGCACGGACCCCAACCTCCTCCCCGGCACGGACTCCCCCCCCATCCTCCTCCCCGGCATGGACCCCACCATCCCCCTCCCCGGCACGGACGCCCCATCCCCCTCCCCGGCACGGACCCCAACCTCCTCCCCGGCACAGACCCCCCCCACCATCCTCCTCCCCGGCACGGACCCCAACCTCCTCCCCGGCACGGACCCCCCCCATCCTCCTCCCCGGCACGGACCCCCCCCCATCCTCCTCCCCGGCACGGACCCCCCCATCCCCCTCCCCGGCACGGACCCCCCTCCCGGCACTCCCCCGGATCCCAGCCCACTCTAACCCCCCCCCCCCGCCGCACACACACACACACAACCCGAGACACACCTCTCCCCACACATTCAGACTGCGGCCACGCCACCGCCTGCCCAGCGGCCAACCCCCCAGGCCGTCACTCACCTCCACGCTGGTCGGCGTGAACCTGGAGCACTGGTTCACGCCTATGAAAAGGAGGTTTGATTTACGTCGACGTGAACGGTTATCACGTTGACTTGACTTCGGCCCATCCGGAAGGGAGAATATCGGCAGGCCCAAAATGGGCTGCCTTGCGCAGACCCGTGCCATTCTCCGACGTCAGCGGCGCCATTAACGCCCCGCCGACTTTTCTCCCTTCGGAGACTTCGGCAACCGGCGGGGGCGGGATTCACGGCGGCCAACGGCCATTCTCCGACCCGCTGGGGGGTCGGAGAATGACGCCCCATGTTTCAGTCATGAAAATATGACAATCTAACAAGTTTTGAAATCTTCTTCCCTCAAAAATCAAAAACAACGCTTCATGTTCTATTTGAGCATAATCCCATTCGCTGGCACAAGTACAACCGGTCTCTCCTCACCATTGTCCCACACGACAGATCACAGCGCCTTCTCTGTCTGGAGAGGCATCACATGCCACCTTAATCTTTTTGAACACATCAACATGTACAAGCATTGTACCATCTACCAATTCACTTTTACACAACTGGACCACCTTGTCTCACTACTTTGTCCAATTCATTAAGTTCAAAAAAGATCTGGGATAGGATTCTTCGCGAACCGGCGGGACGGGTCACTCCGGCGCCGAGGAGTAGTATGAACCACTCCGGCGTAGGGCCGCCCAAAGGGGGCAGAATCCTCCGCACCTACAGGGGCTAGGCCGGTGCCAGAGTATTTGGTGCCACGCCAGCCGGCGCGGAAGGGCTTGGCACCACGCCAACCAGCACCGAAGGGCCTCCGCCGGCCGACGCGAGTTGGCACATGCGCGGGAGTGCCAGCGTGTGCTGGCGTCATCCCAGCGCATGTGCAGGGGGGTACTTCTCTGCACCGGCCATGGCGGAGGTTGACAGCGGCCGGTGCGGAGGGAAAGAGTGCTCCCATGGCACAGGCCCAACCACGGATCGGTGGGCATCGATTGCAGGCCAGTCCACCGTGGGGGCACCCCGGGGCCAGATCCCCCCGTGCCCCCCCGAGGACACTGCAGGCCGTCCGTGGAGCCAGGTACCGCCGGTAAGGACCTGTTGTGATTTACGCCGGCGGGACCCACCGAAAACGGGCGGCCACTCGGCCCATCGCAGGCCGGAGAATCGCCGGGGGGGTGGGGGGGGGCGCTTTTAGCGGCCGCCGACCGGTGCGGCGCGATTCCCAACCCCGCCAAAACCCCAGCGCCGGAGAATTCGGCAGCCGGCGGGGGTGGGCTTCACGCCGCCCGCCGGCGATTCTCAGCTCACAGATAGTCTCAGGGTGTGGAGAATTTCCTACTCCTTGAAGTTTACTCCTGGTAGAATGAAACCCATCTTTGTCTACTCCGTGACCCAAATAATCCCGAGAGTTTTGAAACATTTCACATTTGTGTACCTTCACCCGAACTCCATGGTCGGGATTCTCAGCCATTGCTGGAATCACGAAACGTGATTGGGCGGAGAATCATTGTCTACTCTAAATTCTAGATGCCAAAGAATCACCAAATGGCAGCCTGTGAAACTGAAAAAAAAACATGGCTTGCATTAATAATTAAATATGACTCAGACCCTTTATCTAATTCAAATTGCAGAGAGGTGCTTATCAGATTTCTGAATTGGTCTGCAGGTTTTACTAAACACCTAAGGATAGTTGGTGATCATGTTATCCTGCGTTGTAAACTTCACTTATGCAGGAGAAAGTTGCTCACAATTGGACAAGTGCTGCTAACCAGCTTCTTCCTAATAAAGCTGGTTTGATACCCTTCACCCTGGTGAGCAATTTTGCACTTGCTCCCTGTTGAGACTGGAACTGACACACTTCCCATTATAGGGATGTTCTCTCGTCCATAATTTTGTAATTCTGTGTGTTATTTCTCCCTTCCCGATACCTTGATCTCCCTCACTGTCCATGATCTCCCCCCCCCGCCCTCCCATTAACCCTAACCTCACCCCTCAGAGCATGATCTCCTCTCAACAAAGTTCTTTCTTCCCCGAACATGGGGCTGGATTCTCTGCACCCCAATGCTGAAATCGCGTCCAGCACTGGGCCGGAGAATCCACTTTCGTGCATGGAAACAGGACCGGCGGCAGTTCCTCGATTCTCCAGCCCCCGTAAAGCGGCGCACCCGGGGTGAAATTCTCCTACCCGCCCCGCCACATTTCTGCTCCGACCGGCCGGCGGGAGTCTCCGTAACACCGGCCGGTCAATGGGGTTTCCCATTGTGGGGCAGCCCCACGCCGTCGGGAAACCCCCGGGCGCCGGCAAAACGGAGACTCCCGCCGGCGGAGAATGACGCCCCCGGGTAGTATGCCGCGCCGCATATCCTCTACCTGCGGCCACTGCTGGAGGCCCGCCCTGTAATTCTCCGCCCTCGACCAGCTGAAGTCCTGGCGACATGTGTATAATATGGTCCTGCCGTTCGGGAAACTTGCGTGGCGGCTGCGGACTCAGTCTGCGGCCGCCATGGTCGGGGGCGGGCTGATCGGGGGGCAGGGGGTCCTCATACGGACCCGGGGTATTTTTGAGCGGGCTGTCCGAGTCGGGTGCACGGCCGATCGGGGGCACTATTTAGGAGGTCCAGCTCTGCGGTCTGAGTCCGCCGTGAAGCAAGGCGCGGCCACTGGAGGCCGCCGCCGTGCCCATGCGCAACCTCTGACATGGAAGTGCGGGGGCCCGTATCTGCAGCTAAAGCTGCTAGAAACACGGCGGGTCCCTGCTCGGCCCCTGCAGGGCTATGAATATGGGACCTTTTGACACCAGTTTTTCTGGCGTGAAAGGCCACAGTTTTTATGACGGTGTGGGGACATAGTCCATGAAACAAAGAATCCAGCTCATGATCTCCGCCCTCCATATTCTTCCCCTGACTACATTCTCTCCCCCATCAACCATGATTTCTTTCCATCTGATCATAATCTTCTGCGCCCCTTAGCCGTGGGCAGGGATTCTCCGAGCTTGCGCTGGGTCGGAGAATCGCCGGCGGGGGGGGGGGGGGGGGGGGGGGCGCGATTGCCACCACGCCGCGCCCGGAGAATCGGCGGCAATCGCGCCAGTGCAGTCGCCGCGGCGCCGGTCGAAGACCGTTGACAGCGGCCCCCGCGGTGATTCTGCGCGCTCAACTGCCCGAATGCCCACTGAGTTCCACCAAGTCCCGTATGTCGTTCGCATATGATCCTACCCAGCAGGACCTCGGCGTTCTGGCTGCGGGAGCCGTCCTGGGGGGGCGGGGGGGGGGGGGGAGGGCAGGGGGAGTTTACTCTGGGGGGGCCTCCACGGTGGCCAGGCCCACGATCGGGGGCAACCGATCAGTGGGCACGCTATTTCCGGGGGGGGGGCCTATGTTCCTCCGCGCCGGGCCCCTGTAGGGCTCCGCCATGTTGCCCGTGGGCCAGTGCGGAGACGGCCGTGACACACATGTGCGGACCCGCGCCGGCCGTGGTGCACATGCGCGGACCCTCACATCCCGTGTTGGGCCGGCTATCGGCGCCAGAGCAGCGCTTAGCACTCCGGCACCGTTCTAGCCCCCGAGGACAGGGAGAATAACTGGACCTGGAGGCCCGTTGACGTCGGTGTCGCTCGCGCCGGTTTTGACGCTGGCATCAATACTTGGCCGGGATTTCGGAGAATCCGGCCGTGATCTCTCCCACCATGGCCACAACGGTAAATTCAATATCAACTGAGATACAGGAAGAGATATCAAAAGAGGGAAAGAAAGATTAGATTAGGCCGGAAAGATTAAAGAAAAATTGTCTTTACATGTTAATCTATTTTTCCTCAACTCCAACAACTAAAACATGGGGCGTCATTCTCCGACCCCCCGCCGGGTCGGAGAATCGCCGGGGGCTGGCGTGAATCCCGCCCCCGCCAGTTGCCGAAGTCTCCGGCACCGGAGATTCGGCGGGGTCGGGAATCACACCGCGCCGGTTGGCGGGCCCCCCCGCTCGATTCTCCGGCCCGAATGGGCCGAAGTCCCGCCGATAAATTGCCTGTCCCGCCGGCGTGGATTAAACCACCTTTTGAATGGCGGGACAAGGCGGCGCGGGCGGGCTCCGGGGTCCTGTGGAGGGCGCGGGACGATCTGGCCCTGGGGGGTGCCCCCACGGTGGCCTGGCCCGCAATCGGGGCCCACCGATCCGCGGGCGGGCCTGTGCCATGGGGGCACTCTTTCCCTTCCGCCTCTGCCACGGTCTCCACCATGGCGGAGGCGGAAGAGACTCCCTCCACTGCGCATGCGTGGGAAACTGTCAGCGGTCGCTGACGCTCCCGCGCATGCGCCGCCCGGGGATGTCATTTCCGCGCCAGCTGGCGGGGTGGAAATTCCTCCGGCGCCGGCCTAGCCCCTCAATGTTGAGGCTCGGCCCCCAAAGATGCGGAGCATTCTGCACCTTTGGGGCGGCGCGATGCCCGTCTGTTTGGCGCCGTTTTGGGCGCCAGTCGGCGGACATCGCGCCGTTTCGGGAGAATTTTGCCCCTGGTCTGGAGTTTTCGAGTTCCGACGACAGAAGTGAATATATTCCGCAAGCTTTGAAAAGTATGCCTGTTTGTCTGGTATTGGTGGGGAGACATTTCCTGATGCTTTGTCTCCGCTGAGTTCTTCTTTATTAAGAAGCAAGTCAATGAGGCATGATGAGTATTTCAGTTCAGGCTTTTCCCTAACACTTTTGTCAAGTTCACAGCTGGAAATGCAGCTTTCCTCAGCAGACTGGATCTCATTAGAGCCACAATATGTACCTTGATACGTGCTCTGTATGGTTAGTGTGACCCAAGTTTAACAATTAGCATCTCACCGTGATTATACTGCTCACTGGAGAGTACATGAAATAGCATCATGTTTATCAATTCCTTCTGAAAGGAAGAAATTAAAATGCCATCAGATTTATCTGACTAATACCATCAGACAGCTTTAAAAAGGATTCTGAAACAGCGGCATGCCTAAGAAAAAGAATCAGTCCATAAAGTAAAATATGTTGATTTTAGTCTGTGTTCCTTCCATCTGGTAAGTGGCAATTTGAAGAATTCAGCTCTGTTACTTAGTGGACCTTCATTTTATTCGTGAAACATATCAATTTCATTTCATCTATAGAGTTTGGACCTATTCCAAAACAGAAGCTCAGCAAACTGAGCTATGATTTATTCCTGAACATGCTTATCACATTATAAAGATTTATTTTGAGTAAAGAAACAAACCGAGTCTTGATTTCAACAAAATCCTGCCCAGTGATGTTGGGTAGTGTTCAGGTTGAGCACTCCTTCCACATCCTGTCTGGAAATATTTGGCGAGGTTCTGTGACTTCCCCTGAGGCATGTTTTTCGGCAGCGGGAGGCAGCTCGCTGTTGGCCGTTGCCAGGATCTTCTGGTTCCGCCACGGTCAGCGGTAATTCCCATTGAATCCACCCCACACCGTCGGGAAATCTGTGGCGGGGATGTGGAAGTTCCCGCGGGCATAAACAGCTTGGTCGAAACACAGCCCAATTCCTACAGAGCGAACTGAATTAACATTGGGGCAGGAGCATTTGACACATTATTAATAAAAAGGCTGCCTGATGAGTATAGTGATTAACCTTTATAATTGTTAACTTCCTCCAGCCATTTCCCCTAATATTTCAGAAATTTATTCAGGCAAACTGCTGAGAGAAACCAAAGAAAATGTATTTTGTGTTTCCCAGTGTTACCCAATGAAAATGCTGGCCACTTCTAATCGCATTCAGCCAATTAAAGAACTAGGATACTATGTGCCAGTGTAGTGGCAGAAGGAGAGGAACCTTATACAAAACTATGAGAAACATAGCTGGCTAATAATAATAATCTTCATTATTGTCACAAGTAGGCTTACATTAACACTGCTATGAAGTTACTATAAAAATCCCTTAGTCACCATACTCCGGCACCTGTTCGGGTACACTGAGGGAGAATTCAGAATGTCTAATTCACCTAACAAGCACATCTTTCGGGACTTGTTTGAGGAAATCGGAGCACCCAGAGGAAACCCACGCGGTCACGACGAGAATGTGCCGACTCCGCACAGACAGCGACCCAAGGAGGGAATCGAACTCGGGTCCCTGGTGCTGTGAAGCAACAGAGCTAATCACTGTGCTACCATGCTGCCCATTCATTCACTGGAGGGGACACTTAGGACGGAAGCTTGTGACCTTTAAAAAAAATAGTCAAGAGTCAAGTCAATTTCCAAGTCCCAACCTGGACTTAGCTGTCAGTGCAGTCGCCTTGAAAATCCTCCTGGAGATGGGCAATAAGACTTCATACCTGCATGTAGAAACAGTGGCACTGGGTGAGCAACACAGCAGGAGGAGGTGTCTCAGGCAGAGGTATCTGTTGTCAGACCCCCTTGAAGGGGGGAGGACAGAGCAATGCTCCACTGGGAAGTGAGAAAGGGCCTCAGGAGTCACAGTTTGTGACTGGTACATGGAGAACCAGGAGCAGATGGTTGGCCATTTGTCAGAGTTCAATGAGTTTTTTCAGGCTCATCGACTGTGAGTGGAGAAATCCATGCAGCAAATAAGCTTGGCCATGTGTTGGGACTTTGAGTGCATGAACTCCAACCATGAAAAACTGACCCACCTCATGGACAGCCATATGTGGAAAGACCTGGGCCGGGATTCTCCCCTACCCGGCGGGGCAGGGGGTCCGGCCACAGATGGAGTGGTGTGAACCTCTCCGGCGTCGGGCCGCCCTAAAGTTTCGGGGCCAAGCCCTCGCCTTTAGGGGCTAGGCCCTCGCCGGAGTGGTTGCTGTCCCGCCGGCTGGCATGGAAGACCTTTGGCGCCATGCCAGCCGTGGCCGAAGGGACTCCGCCGGGCGGCGGAAGTCCGCGCATGCGCGGGAGCGTCAGAGGCTGCTGACGTCATCCCCGCGCATGCGCAGGGGGTCACCTCCGCGTCGGTCATCGCGGAGGCTATGGCCGACGCGGAGGGAAAAGAGTGCCCCCACGGCACAGGCCCGCCCGTGGACAGGTGGGCCCCGATCGCGGGCCAGGCCACCGTGGGGACATCCCCCCCCCCCCCGGCCAGATCGCCCCGCGCTCCCCCCAGGACCCCGGAGCCGTTCGCGCCGCCTGGTCCCGCTGGTCCAGCGGGGGGTCGGAGAATCCCGCCCCTGCAGTCCATGCAATGACAGTGTGTTAGCCTGTACAGGATTCAGGGCACTTCATGTAGCTTGGATTAGTCATCTCATAACCTGAGCAGTGATTCCATGGGATACATGTGGTGCTGAGTAGGAGGCCTTCCTGTTGTTAAATCTCTCTGACCAGTAACTTGGTGCTGGGTGCAGTCAATGATGCTCTGCATTTGTTGGAACCTGGTGATCTTGGAAAATCCCAGTGCCCTTTGAGTCTTGGAAGTCCCATCGGTAGGGAATTCTGATGTCTTCAGCCTTGCCGAAGAATGCATCTGTGACCATTATGACGCAGCTGTGTGCAGCCAACGGTGAAATGTCTATGGCTGAGCCCCAAAGTGATCTAGAAGAAGAGAAATTCAAGACCACACTTGCATTGACTGCTATAGGCAGGGCTGAGGTATGATTGGATTGAGGTGTGAGTTCCTCATTGACGAGGGACCAGTTATCTGTGACAGCCTCCCTGCAGTATCCTTCGGCACTGCCTTTCTAACATGTTCAGGTAGCCTCACCTGTTCTAGTAGATCCCACATTCTGGGTAGTTTATTCTTCTCCTCAGGATTTTGACTCCAGCGCTGTGCACCTCTGATGCCCGGGCACCCTTCCTTGCTGCCTCTGCAATTCTTTGACCATCTCAATGTGTGAGCAGCAAGTCTCATTTGCTTCCTGCTTCCCAGATGATAATGTCAACAGTCTGGTTCAGCACCCCAAAGCTCAGGCAATACCAGTTGTGTTCAAAACTCTTTAGGTACCAATGATGTCACCTCTCCATCCTCACTTGGTGAATTCCGGCAACTTTTCAGCACAAACAGAGAGATTGTTCAGCCATTCAAACAATTCCCAGTGGCTGAGGGAGAAAATTTTAGAATTTAAGGGCTAGACAGCTGGAGGCATGGCCACATGGTGGAAGGAATGAAGTCAGGAACAGACAAGAGGCCAGAATTGGAGGAACGCGATGATCTCAGAGTTGCAGGGTTGGGGGAGGTTACAGACGAAGGGAGGGGTGAGGGCAACAAGCGATTGGAAAACAAGGGTGAGAATTTTTAAATGTATGTGCTACTGAGCTGGAAGCCAGTGTCGGTCAGCAAGGGGTGTGAGGGAGTGGCAGGATGTGCGTTAGGATATGGGCAGCAGAGTTTTGGATGAGCTCAAGTTAATGCAGGGAGGAAGATGGGGGCCTGATCAACAGAGTATTGGAATAGTCACATCTAGAGGTAACAAAGGCATGGATCAGTTATCTGCAGTTAGTAAGTGGAGACAGAGGCAGAAACAGGCAATGTTATAGAGATGCAAGTCTTGGTGATTGAGTGGATATGTGGTAAAAGAAAACTCATCTCGGGTTCAAAGAGGATACCAAGAGGGTAGTTAGCATCTGGAATCCACTGCCAAAGTTGGTGGTTGAAATACTCAACTCATTTAAAAGATACCTGTGCACCTGCAGTGCTGTAATCTGCAAGGTAACAAAATGAGTGACTAGTTCCTTGTTTTCTCTTTTATTGGCCAGCACAGTCATGATGGGTTGAATGGTCTCTCTCTGCATTGTAACTTTTCAATGATTCCATGGCTACAACACATTTAGATGTGATTCTTTTATGTGTTATTTTAACACAGATGTTTATCTTAACAAAGAATATTAACACTTCCATGAATATAGGGGATGAATGACTTTCACCCAAACACCCCAAGAGACCTCCTTAATAGGGAGACTCCCCCAGGGACACTATTAATAGGGAGACCCCCAAGGGACCCCTTAACTGAAGGAATCCTTTGCAGAGCCTCCTAACTGGAGGGACCCGCTACCAAGACTCCTAAATGAACTGACCTCCCACAAAGACCGCAAACGAGAAGGATCCCCAAAAGGCATGCCATAAATAGAGGGACACACCCGCCAGACCCCTCGAAAAAAAGGCCTCTTGTGTGGAAACAAGAAAGCAGACCAGACAGGAGCAGTGAAAAAACATCGGGCCACCCGCTCAAACTGGCCACCCGATACCAGGATTCACTCGGGAATCTCACCTATTCCTTGCCATGCATAAATTTGCATGTTGAGGAATAGTGAATTGCTTCCTGATTGGCAGTTCCAGTGGTAACCTAAGTCGGTAGAAACTCTCCTCCAGCAGGAGAATATTGGGCGAGATTCTCCGTTGCCTGACGCAGATGTCATACTCACATGTTGTACGGCGCCATGTTGTACGGCGCGACCGCTGCAGGTCATCGCCGTGAGCATGCGCGATGACAGACCCGGCCATTCTCTGGCCATTTTTGGCGCGGGAATCGGGAGTTTTACCGGCGCTGCTACTAGCCTCTCACCGGTCCCGGAATCGGTAAGGGATCAGAGCCAATTTTGGGTTGTTAAACGGCTGTGAATTCTCCATTTCAGTCGGCACTTAGCCGCTGAAACGGAGAATCCAGACCACAGTCTCCCAAATGGAGAATCTCGCCACTGTGTATCCATTGGAACAGTACTTTTAAAAGCCCATGACTGCTGAATCTATATAACATTAGCAATCAGAATAAAGAAAACATAAAAATGCTCACCCTGCAAGATTCCTTTCAATGAGGTAAACCTGGTGAAATAATATAAATGTTACATGATATAACTGAGGAAGGTGAAGTGGAAAGTGGTTTTGTAAATGCATTACATTCCACATGACATGCAGAGCTGAAATGTGCCAGAAAGATTACAAGGAGATAGTTTGAGCCTCCTGCAGACCAGTAATTCTGGATCACTGAACCATTCCGTTTTACTAGGGAGAGAGAAACAAAGTTAACATTTCAAGCCAATGACCTTTCAGGACTGGAAGAAGTTTTAAGATATAACAGGTTTTCAGAAAGTACAGAGCAAGAGAAAAAAGGGGGAGGAAAGGACGGACATTGACAGAAGGGATGGAAAGCAGGTAAGCTGAAATGTTGATGACGGTGGCAGCGCAAGGCAAAAGGATATGCAAATAAGACAGTAAAGCAACATAAGTGGCCCAAACTTCTGAGGGGTGGCAATCGCAGACAGATTGCCACTCCGCTCACTTTTACTTACATTGGAAAGCAACTGCGCATTTCATATGCCTGATCTTCCAACCCTGCCCTCTTCAGAAAGGTGTTGTGCAGTGGGTCCCCAAAGCCTTCAGTGCAGTGTAGCAGAGTCTGGGGAAATGAACCCACACCTAACACCACCATCCCTTTTACAGCTATGGTTACTGTAAGGCAGGTAAGTTCAAAAGTCCCAGTCGCTTTGAGAAGCCAGGAAGGAGGTCAGCATGTAAGGTTGGATTGAAGATGGGCTGCTTTGGATGTATGAGGGTGGGTTTAGGATGGGTTGGGGGGAGGGGTGGGGGGTAGGGTTGTCAGTCGGGAGAGTAGCTGGGGAGGGTGGAGGGAAGCAGGAAGGGTGAGGGAAGTAAGCGGGGTTCAAGAAGATAGTTGAGGGGGTGGGGATAGTTAGGTGGTGGGGCGGTGAGCAAGGAGAATTCAGGGGCTCGGGAGAGTAGCCTGAGGAATGCAGGGAGTAGTCGGAGAGGGGGATGAGGGAGTAGCTAGGGGTTCAGCAGGATAGTCAGAGGGAATAGTTGGGATGGAAATTATGGGGGTGGGTTAGCACTATAGTTACCCAGGAGTTAGTAGTTATTTAAATTTTTCAAAGTTTCCTGTCTAACTATTCCGCTAAGACAGTCAGAACCATCCAAAGTCTCCCATTTACATTGGAGTATTGGCTGGTTCCCAGTGCAGAATAATGGCCCATCAGAAATTTGAACTTCTCAGACAATTCCTGTGCAGTTCTTGTGTGAAGACCTCTGGGCAGGCCACCAGCACATCCTCTGGGCTACCTCCCGGGCACCATGCTGCAGAGATCAAAAGTCCTGGGACAACTTGTTGGGTTGAGGGGAACTACAAATGGTGACAGCTGAATCATTCTCACCTGCTGCCTCAAAAATAGGAGTAGTGGTTGATTTTCTTTCAGATAGCAGGTGATCCTAATGGTTCTGCTGTTACCATTTACATCTCCTCCAGATCCATCTTTTGTTTCCTTATTTGTCCTTTTGCAATGCATCATTATCCGTTTTGTCACTTACTTACTCCTGACTTCTACCCCAGCACAAAACTTTCCCCTTGTCCTTCCCTCACCTCTTCCCTGTCTCTGCCTTTGCTTAAAATCTGTGCATCTCTAAAATAGTTCATTTCTGACAAAAGGCTATTGTGGGGAGAATGGCCCTCTGATGATTCACGCCCCGCACGAGTGGGAGGATGCAAATGGTCATTTGAACCCATTTGTATCCTATAACTTGGTTGGATGCTGGATTTTCCATGTCTCCGATGCTCTGGGCCGGGATTCCTGGAGGCATGGATTGATGCAAGTATTTACCAACGTGGCCCTAACACGGTAGACCTCGCAGGTAAGTGACCCCAAAGTCCAGCAGAGGGCTACCTCTCCCCACAAAGCAAATTCTGCCGCTCCAACCCCTAGCCCATCAGACTCCCTCCATCGTAGATGCCCGCTATCAGAGACCACCATCAAAGACCCGCACCAGGCTCCCCCAGCAGGGACCCCATCAGACCCCCCCATCAGAGACTCCACCAGAGACCTGCCCATATCAGAGACTCCCCCCCCACCAAAGATACCCAAATCAGAGACCTCCCCAACCAGAGACCCCCCAATATCAGAAACCCCCCCATATCAGAGACCCCCCATATCAGAGGCCCCCATATCAGAGACCCCCATATCAGAGACCTTTTCCACTTTATAAGAGCTGCTGTTTTCTAGTCATCTGTCTGATGCAGCAGGTGTAAAGAGCAGGTAAGTGAAAAAGAAACATTTGTCACTCTGCCTGGACTGCTCTTTAGCTTCCAGGCAGGGGCAGCTGATGGATCATTGCAGCTGGCTGTCCTCTCAGGATGTTTAGCAAACATCTGGTGGACTGTTAGTGGAGGTCCTCTGGCAGCAACATTCAGTCAGCAATCCAGGCTGTATGATTCCCTCTGGGGCGTCACCTCAACTTTTATTTACCTGGACCTTCACTCAAAGGAACAACTGTATAATTCTTAATCCCACCAGCATAACCAACAGTCTAACTGAGATCAGGGGCGAGATTCTCCGACCCCCCCGCCGGGTCGGAGAATCGCTGGGGTCTGGCGTGAATCCCGCCCCCGCCGGTTGCCGAAGTCTCCGGCACCGGATATTCGGCGGGGGCGGGAATCGCGCCGCGCCGGTTGGTGGGCCCCCCCGCGCGATTCTCAGGCCCGGATGGGCCGAAGTCCCGCCGCTAAAATGCCTGTCCCGCCGGCGTAGATGAAACCACCTACCTTACCGGTGGGACAAGGCGGCGCGGGCAGTCTCCGTGGTCCTGAGGGGGGCGCGGGGCGATCTGGCCCCGGGGGGTGCCCCCACGGTGGCCTGGCCCGCGATCGGGTCCCACCGATCCGTGGGCGGGCCTGTGCCGTGGGGGCACTCTTTTCCTTCCACCTTCGCCACGGTCTCCACCATGGCGTAGGTGGAAGAGACTCCCTCCACAGCACATGCGCGGGAATGCCATCAGCGGCCGCTAACGCTCCCGCACATGTGCCGCCCAGAGATGTCATTTCCGCGCCAGCTGGCGGGGCACCAAAGGCCTTTTCCGCCAGCTGGCGGGGCGGAAATTCGTCCGGCGCCGACCTAGCCCCTTAAGATTGGGGCTCGGCCCCCAAAGATGCGGAGCATTCCGCACCTTTGGGGCGGCGCGATGCCCGACTGATTTGCGCCGTTTTGGGCGCCAGTCGCCCCAGAACAGAGATCCCCACACGAGATTTTAAAAGGGATTTTTAAACAAATGACCCTGTCTTCAACAGGTGGCTGGATTGGATTTCCGTGAACTTCAACCTGGCTGTGGAGAGAGAAAGGTCTTTACTATGGATCTTAAGAAATAATTCATTATATGAGAGAAAGATCGGGTTTGTGACCCTTCAGATTCTGACTAAAACGAAAGTTTTAAAAAAAAACACAGTCACACAGAGGAAGAAACATTCTAAAGAAAACACCAACCAATTGGCAGGGGCCATTGATAAGGCCTAGCAATTTAAAGCAGTCCATTGGCCGACAGCCAAGTCCATCACGATGTGTCAGCACTGATCTCTCTTGAATCTGCTGATCCAAAATATAAACAGCTCGATGCAACCTTCCTTGCCTGTGGTCATAATTCAATGCTCAGTTTACTCCCCACTCGAATTAAAGGTGAAGTCCATCTTAAACGCATAGGCATACTAATTGTCCAGATACAAAAATCAGAACAGCAGAATAATGGAAATTAAAAGGAAAAAAAAACAAGGTTCAGACAGAATTAACATGAAGATCCTTACAGGGATCTCTGATATGAGGTCTCCGGTTGGAGGGTCTCTGGTATGGGATCTCTGGTGGGTGGGTCTCTGATATGGGATCTCTGGTGGGAGGGTCTCTGATATGGCATCACTGGTGCGGGTCTCTGGTGCGGGTCTCTGGTAGGGGGTCTCTGGTAGGGAGTCTCTGGTAGAGGGATTTTATCGGAGGGGGGGTTGTTGGGGGGCTTCAGATGTGGGGTTTCTGGAGGGTGGTCCGATGTGGGGATTTGATGGGGGGTCTGATGAGGGGTCTTGCATCCCTGCCATTTGTAAATTTTCATGGCTGGGAAGAGTGAATCACTTCTGGCGCTACTCCTAGTGTCAATGCCAATGATTCAGTTGCAGCGGGAGAACATAGGCTGGAATTCTCCAGGCTTAGCAATTCACTTTTCCCTTTGGCAGTGCACCGTCGCCACAGAGGTTCTGGGTGGCATGGGGTAGTTACAATGGAAAATCTCATTGGCAAGCGGCGGGAGTATAGAATCCTGCCCAAACGAACGGCATGCCACCAGGAAGCACACAGCTGGAGGGCCAGAGAATCCCACCCATGGGGCGGGATGCTCTGATTTTCAAGCTATGTCATGACGCCGGCGTGGGAATGGTGGTGTGTTACAACCAGAAAATCGGCGCTAAAATGGCTCCAATCATTCATTTGATGGGGGCTAGCAGGCCTGCAGCATAGAGCACCCGGCTCTAGCTGCCGATATGGCCGGAGAATTGTCGGGTCCATGGCCAGGCATGCGCACGGCGGCGGCCTGCAGTGCCGCGCCATGCAACATGGCGTTGGTTGCGCGCGGACCCGGCCTGCCAAATAGTGCTCTCCCCTTTGGCCAGGCTTGTGACCCCCCGGACGACTCCTCAACAGTGCCCCCAGCTCCTGCCAAAGCCCCCTCCTGCTCACGGATCGGCACTCCCCCGACTGTGCCTCCTGGACTCAGTCTGCAGCCACCACGCCGAATACCCAACAGGTTATAGCATGAGAGACCCACGCCATCGGGAGCTCAGGCGGTTGGGGGCGGGGCATCAGGGGGAGGGCTTCAGGTAACATCCTGAGGCCGTTCATACGGCGTGCGGCGTACTCCTAGAGTATGCCGCTTTGGTGGGGGCGGAATACCGCCCCCGATTTCGGTGCCAACATTGATTCTCCGGCCAATCTGCGAATACGATTTCAGCGTCGGCGACCGGTGAATCCCGCCCATAGTCTCCCAAATGGAGAATCCGGCCAGTTAACTCTGTTTCTCTCTCCACAGATGTTGAGGATTTCCAGCATTTCTGCTTTCATTCCAGATTTTTCAATCAACATTATTTTGCTTTTGTTCAGTTCAACCATTTTCTTAAACATGTTACAATCAGCTGAGGAGGTGTCAACTGGGTCCCCTCTTTTCCCTCTCATCATTTGACCGCAACATTTTTAAAAAATGATAAATTTGCCAGTTACGTGCTGTGACCATAAAACACAGATATGTAAGTAAAATAATACAAATGATCTGATTTTCATACAAAAACACACACAAATAGATTACTGAGCTGTGGAAGGAATAGATTAATTAATTTAGAGTCCAATAAACTTAAAAGGAATACATGGCTGCTGAAGGTTGGTGACTTGGCTGGTTTCAGGCTCAACTCAGTAGTCCTGTTGCTTTCGGCATCAAGGCAATTTAATGTTGTCGACAAATCGTTGGTGTCGCGGTAGCACAGTGGTTGGCACTGTTGCTTCAAAGCATCAGGGACCCAGGTTTGACTCCTGGGTTAGGTCACTGTCTGTGCAGAGTCTGCACGTTCTCCTCGTGTCTGCGTGGGTTTTCTCCGGGTGTTCCGGTTTTGTCCCACAAGTCCCGAAAGGCGTGCTACTAGATCATTTGGGCATTCTGAATTCCCCCTCAGTGTACCCGAACAGGTGCCAGAGTGTGGCGACTCGGGGCTTTTCACATTAACTTCATTGCAGTGATAATGTGAGACTACTTGTGACACTAATAAAGATTATTATTATTATTATTATTAAATGATTTATCTGCTCTTCTGGGTCTGGGCTTGAGTTCTTTTTAAAATCTCTGCGTCACTTGGAAAGTCAAACTCAGCAGACAGGGTTCAAAACTTCGAAGTTGAATGGTGAGAGAAAGTGAGAGAGAGGATAAGGAACCCATTCAGGGCAATAAACAAAGAAATAACTGATGCATGTAGAAATGGTACAGCAGGTATCATGGGGGATTTTAATCTACATGTCGATTGGTTTGACCAGGTCGGTCAGGGCAGCATTGAGGAGGACTTTATAGAATGTATCCGCGATAGTTTCCAAGAACATATAATGTAATGGAACCTACGAGGGAACAAGCAATCCTAGATCTGGTCCTGTGCAATGAGACAGGATTGATTAGTTAGGGATCCTCTCGGGAGGAGCGATCACAATATGGTGGAATTTAAAATACAGATGGAGGGTGAGAAGGTGAAATCAAACACTAGTGTTTTGTGCTTAAACAAAGGAGATTACAATGGGATGAGAGAAGAGCTGGCTAAGGTAGACTGGGAGCAAAGACTTTATGGTGAAACAGTTGAGGAACAGCGGAGAACCTTTCAAGCGATTTTTCACAGTGCTCAGCAAAATGTTTATACCAACAAAAAGGAAGGACAGTAGAAAAAGGGAAAATCGACCATGGATATCTGAGGAAATAAGGGAGTATCAAATTGAAAGAAAAATCATACAAAGTGGCAACATTAGTGGGAGACTAGAGGATTGGGAAATCTTGAGGGGGCAACAGAAAGCTACTAAAACAACTATTAAGAAGAGTAAGATAGATTATGAGAGTAAACTTGCTCAGAATATAAAAACACAAAATAAAAGTTTCTACAAATATATAAAACAAAAAAGAGTGGCTAAGGTAAATATTGGTCCTTTAGAGGATGAGAAGGGAGATTTCGTAATGGGAGATGAGGAAATGGCTGAGGAACTGAACAGGTTTTTTGGGGTCAATCTTCACAGTGGAAAGCACAAATAACATGCCAGTGACTGATGGAAATAAGGCTATGACAGGTGAGGGCCTTGAGACGATTGTTATCACTAAGGAGGTAGTGATGGGCAAGCTAATGGGGCTAAAGGTAGACAAGTCTCCTGGCCCTGATGGAAAGCATCCCAAAGTGCTAAAAGAGATGGCTAGGGAAATTGCAAACGCACTAGTGATAATTTACCAAAATTCATTAGACTCTAGGATGATCCCAGCGGATTGGAAATTAGGAAACATAACACCACTGTTTAATAAACGAGATAGGCAGAAAGCGGGCAATTATAGGCCAGTTAGCTTAATTTCAGTAGTCGGGAAGATGCTGGAATCTTTCATCAAGGAAGAAATAGTGAGCATCTGGATGGAAATTGTCCCATTGGGCAGACGCAGTATGGGTTCATAAAGGGCAGGTCGTGCCTAACTAATTTAGGGGACTTTTTTGAGGACATTACCAGTGCAATGGACAACGGGGAGCCAATGGATGTGGTATATCTGGATTTCCAGAAAGCTTTTGACAAGGTGCCACACAAAAGGTTGCTGCAAAAGATAATGACGCATGGCATTAAGGGTAAAGTAGTAGCATAGATAGAGGATTGGTTAATTAATAGAAAGCAAAGTACATGAATACATGAAGAGGATGGGAATAGAGGGATTTGGACCTCGGAAGTGTAGAAGATTTTAGTTTAGACAGGCAGCATGGTCGGCGCAGGCTTGGAGGGCCGAAGGGCCTGTTCCGGTGTTGTACGTTTCTTTGTTCTTCGTTCTTTGTTCAAAGTGTTGGGATTAATGGGTATTCCTCTGGTTGGCAATCAGTAGCTAGTGGTGTCCCTCAGGGATCAGTGTTGGGCCCAAAACTGGGCAGCACGGTAGCATGGTGGTTAGCACAATTGCTTCACAGCTCCAGGGTCCCAGGTTAGATTCCCGGCTTGGTTCACTGTCTGTGCGGAGTCTGCACGTTCTCCCCATGTGTGCGTGGGTTTCCTCCGGGTGCTCCGGTTTCCTCCCACAGTCCAAAGATGTGCAGGTTAGGTGGATTGGCCATGCTAAATTGCCCTTAGTGCCCAAAATTGCCCTTAGTATTGGGTGGGGTTACTGGGTTATGGGAATAGGGTGCTCTTTCAAAAGAGCCGGTGCAGACTCGATGGGCCAAATGCCCTCCTTCTGCACTGTAAATTCTATGAAATTCTATGATTCACAATTTACATAGATGATTTGGAGTTGGGGACCAAGTGCAATGTGTCCAAGTTTGCAGATGACATGAAGATGAGTGATAAAGCAAAAAGTGCAGAGGATACTGGAAGTCTGCAGAGGGATTTGGACAGTTTAAGTGAATGGGCTAGGTCTGGCAGATGGAATACAATATTGACAAACGTGAGGTTATCCATTTTGGTAGGAATAACAGCAAAAGGGATGATTATTTAAATGATAGAATGTTAAAACCTGCTGCTGTGCAGAGGTACCTGGTGTCCTAGTGCCTGAGCCACAAAACGTTGGTTCACAGGTGCAACAGGTAATTAAGAAGGCAAATGGAATTTTGTCCTTCATTGCTAGACGGATGGAGATTAAGACTCGGGAGGTTATGCTGCAACTGTATAAGGTGTTAGTGAGGCCACACCTGGAGTATTGTGTTCAGTTTTGGTCCCTTTACCTGAGAAAGGACGTATTTGCGCTGGAGGATGTGCAGAGGAGATTCACTAGGTTAATCCCAGAGTTGAGGGGGTTGGATTACGAGGACAGGTTGAGTAGACTGGGACTGTACTCATTGGAATTTAGAAGGATGCGGGGGGCATCTTATTGAAACATACAAAATTATAAAGGGAATAGATAGGATAGATGCGGGGAGGTTGTTTCCATGGGCGGGTGAAAACAGAACTAGGGGGCATAGCCTCAAAATAAGGGGAAGTAGATATAGGATTGAGTTTAGGGGGAACTTCTTCACCCAAAGGGTTGTGAATCTATGGAATTCCCTGCCCAGTGAAGCAGTTGAGGCTCCTTCATTAAAAGTTTTCAAGATAAAGATAGCTAGTTTTTTGAAGAATAAAGGGTTATGGTGTTCGGGCAGCAAAGTGGCGCTGAGGCCACGAAAGATCAGCCATAATCTCATTGAATGGCGGAGCAGGCTCAAAGTGCCAGATGGCCTACTCTTGCTCCTAGTTCTTATGAGCTTATGTTCTTATGTTCTGTTCCTTCGGTGTCTCAATTGTCTTGCTTGCACTGTTCTGCAGAGAAAGCAAGTGCTTAGAACACACAAAGGTCAGCTTGTCACATGACTGCCCCTCTCCAACTGCCCAGTGGCCCACATATGATCATGGCTAGTGTATTCCACTATGGCTGCAAATTCCTCTCTCAGCCAAGGTTCCAATATCCAAGTGATTATGTCTAATATTTTGTCTCTACCTAGTTAAGTATCCAGCTGATTGTCTGGATGTTGCACTATTGTAGGACTCTATTCTGATTGGAGTAAACCTATATTTTGTTTTGTTAAATGTGATTATGTTTGCAATTGAGTGCCATTATATTTAAATTCACCTGCAATTACTTGCTGCACACATGTTTCAAGTGAGGAGTCACAGCCCCAGCCAAGATGAGGCACACCAAGGAATGTAGTTTAAAGTCACTAAACATGTTTGTACCCATGGTATCACAGCTCTCAATTCCTGGTCCAAGGACTAGCTCTTTCTCACAGCACTGGAGGGAAAATCTGAGGGAGTTTCTGTCTGAGATATTTTCAAGTAACTTGTGATTAATTTACATTGCCACTGGCTGTAAATGATTTACCATCCATCATGCTTCTTCTCCAGGCTGTTAGACTGCTCAAGGATATTCAGGACAGGAAAAAAAAGCAAAAAATACAATCAAAGAACACGCCAGCCTCATATAATAAAGAATGATCCCACAGGGATGATTTGTTACAAAACAGTAGGATTTTAAATAGGAAAAAAGATAACGGATCACAAAATAATTATTGAAATTATATGACAAAATTGATTGGATATTTCATAGAATTTACAGTGCAGAAGGAGGCCATTCGGCCCATCGATCTGCACCGGCTCTTGGAAAGAGCACCCTACCCAAGGTCCACACCTCCACCCTATCCCCATAACCCAGCAACCCCACCCAACACTAAGGGCAAATTTGGACACTAAGGGCAATTTATCAAGGCCAATCCATCTAACTTGCACATCTTTAGACTGTGGGAGGAAACCGGAGCACCCGGAGGAAACCCACGGACACACGGGGAGGATGTATAGACTCCGCACAGACAGTGACCCAAGCCGGAATCGAACCTGGGACCCTGGAGCTGTGACGCAATTGTGCTTTCCACAATGCTACCGTACGGCCCTTCATTTCGGCCCTGTTCTTTCACAGACGGTTCCTGATTTCTCCGATAACTTTCTGTAACTTTATCCAAGTTGGGCTTCGCTTGCGACATTTACTTGTAGGTTGGCAGGAGACTGCTGTGAATAACAGAACGCAGTTCCTAATTGAGCACTGAAGTTGTGAATGGGTCACAGGTGAGAAACTAGATGTGGATATCATTGAGATTCCCGCCCCCGGCGAAAAACCGGCACCGGAGAATCCGGCAGCCGGCGTCAGGGCGGGATTTACGCTGCCCCCCGGCGATTCTCCGGCCCGACGGGGGGTCGGAGAATCCCACCCCTTGATTCCTTAAGTGGAGACCTTTGGCATACCTTCGTATATTTTTTAAAGTTTATGCACATGTATTCTAATAAAAAAGGCCATTATAACTCTGTAAGCAATCCAATATACATTTACCTGATTACAAGCCTTTAACAACTGTTCTCTAGTTTTCCTTCAAATAATTTTGATAGACAACTGAACAGCAGAGCAATATTGCATTAATACAGCTGACTGAACCTGAGGATATTAGATACATTGCACATAGACTGCACAATCAAAGTTCAGTTTAACGTGTGCTGGTCATATTAATTCTCATTTCTATTATTTACAGTATAGTGATGGTGATATGTCTCACTAAATGCATATTGGCTATGTTATTTTGTACAATTTATTATTGTCTATTGTATTCTGACTTTATACACTCCTACATATACCACGGTATCCCCTAGTTCGAGTATAAGCTTGTTATTTTCCACCCATTGTTATTTATATTGCCTTTATTTGCCAATATTCTAATCTAATAAGACATTTAATACAGAATGGCTCAAGGTAAGTTTGATAAGGTTAAACTGTGCTGAACTATGTAATGTAGAACGTATTATTTGCAGCTAATGTCCAGATAATGCCAGAAATATAGTTGTTGTTAATTGGCTGAAGCTCTGCTCAATCAAAATTCAATTATTGTTTGGCCAGGAAAAGTTGTGGTTTGATAAGCGTTTCAGGGCAAAGGTACTTGGCATACAGTAACAAGTTTCTTTTCTTTAAGTATGATAGCTAACATCAATCAAAGAGTATAGTTTTGTGAACTCCTTTGACAATAGAGTATTTTCAATTGTCCTGTACATTGATTTTCTTTCCTTTATTATTGTTACCAGCATTATTATACCACTGTTATTAGATATCCTTGATATGTTACAGTTTGGATTTTCACACAAGATATTCTTCTTGGTTACAGTACCATTGACTGTGCCTTCAGATGAATCGACCACACCTTGTAAACTGAACTATGCCTTTACCTGCTCGCTGTTTGATTAAATGTAGTGAAACTCAGGGGTCTCTAGCTTGCTGGCGTACACCAAACACCATCACATGGGTTTGTTAGCATGTGATGAAAGGCAGGAGGCCTGGTAACTTAATAATAATAATCTTTATTGTCACAAGTAGGCTTACAGTAACACAGCAATGAAGTTACCGTGAAAAGTCCCTAGTCGCCACATTCCAGTGCCTGTTTGGGTACACGGAGGGAGAATTCAGAATGTCCAATTCACCTAACAGCACGTCTTTCGGGACTTGTGGGAGGAAACGGAGCACCCGGAGGAAACCCACTCAGACACAGGGAGAACGTGCGGACTCTGCACAGTCACTGACCCAAGCTGGGAATCGAACCTGGGACCCTGGGCTGTGAAGCAACAGTGCTAACCACTGTGCTACCATGCTGTCCCTACAGGCAACTGACCAGAGCTTATCTTACCAAATGTAAGTGTCTAAACGAATAGCTCCTGCCTTAAAAGATCAGTCTGTTGTGTTGATTTGATCACCCTAATACAGGAAGCTTATATAAAAAAAACACTGGGAACGGTGCAATGTAAATTCATGAGGACATTACCAAGATGTTTTAGGTTAACAGTTATGAAGAAAGGTTTGGGAAGATAACATTTTTATCATTAGATTGAGGGTTTGTTTTCAAATTCTTTCATGGGATGTGAGCATTTCTGGCAAGGCTATCATTTGTAGCCCATCTCTAATTGCCTGCCGATGGCAATTAAGAGCCACATCAAACAATATAAGGATAGCAGATTTCCTCCGCTAAAGGACTGAACCAGAAGGGTTCTCACAACACTTGATGTTAGTTGTTATGCTCACCATTACTGAGACTAGTTTTATATTTCATGTTTTATTAATTACATTTGAATTCCACCAGCTGCCATGGTGGATTTGAAAGCATGTCCTGAGAGCATTAGCCTGGGCCGCTGATTAGCTACAAAGATAAAAGCAAATTACTGCGGATGCTGGAATCTGAAACAAAAACACAAAATACTGGACAATCTCAGCAGGTCGGACAGCATCTGTGGAGAGAGAAGGGAGCTAACGTTTTGAGTCTGGGTGACTCTTCGTCAAAGTTCAAAATGTTAGCTCCCTTCTCTCTCCACAGATGCTGTCAGACCTGCTGAGGTTGTCCAGTATTTTCTATTTTTACCTCTGCTTTACTAGCTCAGAGATATGACCACAACATCACTATATCCCCCAAAAGGCTACGAAGAAAAACAATAAGGTAACCAGTTTCTTCAGGTCAGAGAGACAGTAGTGAAAGGGCATAAATTTAAGGCTATTTACAAAGAGTTAAATTAGAGGTTAGAAAACAATCTCCTTACGTACAGAACAGTGGCTTTCTCCGTGCAAACCATTGAATGAAATGGGCGGGTTTATCCGTCCCGCTGCACCACATTTCAGCTGCGGCACGGTATCGGGATTCTCCATTTCGCCGGCTGGTCAATAGCGTTTCCCATTGTGGGCATCCCCACGCCATCAGCAAAACACCGGGCTGCCAGCAAAACAGAGAATCCCGACGGCGAAGAATTCAGCATGGAGCACGTAAATCCTTTTCAAAAGAAATTGGATTGTTGTTTGAAATAACGGAATTATTACTGGAGTATGCTAAAACCTCATCACATGGGTTCATTGTGTGGTGAAAGGCAGAGGCCTGACAGTTTCAGACAAATGATTGACCAGAGCTCATTCTGCCAAATGTAATTGCAGAAAAGGGTAGCCCCTCGCTTGGAAGAGATCAGTCCTTTGTGGTAATTTTGAGGACAAGTGTAACTATGGGTTAGATTAGTTGCTGCAAGTTGAGAACAACACTTAGTGACACTTGATGAGCCAGGTTCATGGTTTCAGGGCTGCAACATTCTATGGCCTGGGAATTTTTGGTGTAGTACATGATAAATGCAGTGCAGCAGGATCTCACCCTCCCTTACTTAAACTCAGAGACCTCGTCCCAGCTTTCACGCATTGGGTTATTTGCATTGTTCGGCGGACCACCCGCGTGTGGAACGACGTGTCAATGGTAAAAAAACTCAGGCTGAGCTGATCTGTCCTTCCAAGGCAGAGTGCAATCCAAAGCAGGGCAAAGAAAATTTACGTTAATTCTTTGATTGCTACCAGAACTAGTCTGAGGTGAGAAAGTATTTAATGTGGGATTGCTCAACTTATTCTAATAAAGGATTGGGGGCCTTCAGACGAATCGAAAGGGACTCATCGCAGGTCGCTACTGGTGTGAGTTCTGCTGAGGCTTCTCCAGGACACAGTGGGAAAGAATTTCTTACGAATACCTTTGAATTCTCTGTGATATGGCCCGTTGGCATTGGGAAGGGTGTGACAGGTGGTCAATTGACACACTGGACCAGAATTTAATTGCCTGGTCCAAATAAAATGGAATCCTGTGCCCCTCCACCACAGCTGTGTCCGCAGTCGGGTGACCTTGGAGAGGAAGCACACGGCGTCCACTGGCATGCTTCAGGCCTTCCGTGACTGGTGGGCACTGCAACACCATCGCCCCCCGGGAATGACATTTAATTGAATTAGTTACGTTTCCTTTTGATGTTTTATTTTAGTTGCAGTGCCCCAGCAGGGGCTATCATCCCTGCCATTTCTGTTTAATTTAGCGTTAATTGTTTATTATTAAAAGAGCCAAAATGTAATTCTTGCCGAGGTGGGATTTGACCCAAATTCTACCCCTCCACCTCCAGGTAGAAATGAGACTTACACCAATTACAGTGTCAGGAATGTAAGGGTCTGATATCTCAATTAAGTGCACAAAGTCCTTTGGAAAATAAATAATGAATATTGTATATAATTGTAAGACTTCATTCTGGTCAGATAGTGATTAATAACCACTCTGATCTTTCTTTTCCTATGTGGCGTCATCTGAAATGTTTGATGGGATCAATGCCTTGGAATCATTCCCAGTTATCCATTCTTTTCTGTATAAAGTGTAGGAAATATGTGTGGTTAAGAGAATGCAAATTAAATTCATTGTAGAGATGGAAATCCAACAATAAAATATGTTACTGTGAATCTGGGGCATTGTATACGACACACTGTGCATACTGATTTTAAGGAAAGAATTGCTTAGCAGTAAATTAAATGCAGTCGGATTTGGAAAGATTAATAAAATCTTTAAACTAAAATCCACTCTTCACTTTGAAGCACTAAAACTCAGGATGCTTTATGGGTAGATGCTAAAAATGCTTTATCTGCAGAAAAAGCCTTTACGTTCAATACAATTCCTGGCTCATGGGGAAAGGAACGAAGGGTGTGGCATTGCTGAGTGACCTCACAAGAGGTAGGTGGAGCTCCTTTTTCTGGAAAAGTAATTTCGACATTTTGAAGAAATACATTTTTTTTTAGCCATGTCTAAAGCATGTCAAATCTCTGCAGAATAAGCAGCTATTTTCATTGATGGTTTGAAGAAAATTGGTGAGGGTTTGATTCCTGACAGAAGTGGAGTGGTGGTGGTGGTGGGGTGGTGGGGGAGGGGGATGGTTATATGACAGCTTAATGGTAGGATGAATCTTTGGTGGATTGTAGTCTAAAGGAGGCAGGGTGATGTCTGACAGTCTGCACTGGAGACGGGTACGTGAGTCTGGATCATTTTCAGTTGAATAGAGCAATATTAATGTATTTTCTGAACAAAGCTATCAGACTGATATAGGGCTAAAAGTGGATTGCAAATTTATCCCACGCCTCTTCAAAGTAGTGCAGGCAACATGCAAACCTCACACAACCTAATAATTTCAATGATACGGTCCTGTGCTGAATATGTTGTTGTTGGTGCCAGAGATTCATCTATTTTATTGCAAATACTCCACCCATTCAGATAAAGTGACTTCAGTTTTATTTTTTTAACTACTATTCCCGACATGGACATTACTCTGATGCAATATAACCTTTAAACTTTCTGTTCCATCCTGTCTCATATAGCTTGCGTTTTCCCACTTCGATATACCTCTCTATTGCTGCAGCTTTTATCTTTGGATTTCTAAATCACACTTCATAGAAACATAGAAGATAGGAGCAGGAACAGGCCTTTCAGCCCTTCGAGACTGCTCTGTCATTCATTATGATCGTGACTTATCATTCAACTCAGTAATCTATTCCTGCTTTTCCCCATATGCTTTGATCCCTTACACCCCAAGACCTACATCTAACTCCTTCTTGAAAACATACAGGGCTGGATTCTCTGGTGCCCCAGCTACATGTTTCTCGGTGGTGAGCCGTTTGCTGGTGGCAGAATTCTATTTTTCCGCCACTTGTCAATGGGAATTCCCATTGAAACCACCCCATGCTGCCAGGAAACCCATGGTGGGGGTGCACTGCTGGCAGGAAAAGTGAATCGTAAGGGCTGGAGAATTCTGCCCGTAATGTTTTGGCCTCAACTACTTTCTGTGGTAGAGAATTCCACAGGCTGACCACTCTCTGGGTGAAGAAATTTCTCTCCATCTCAGTCTTAAGTGGTTTATCCCATATCCTCAGACTGTGACCTCTGGTTCTGGACTCCCCCACCATCAGGAACATCCTTCCTGCATCTATCCTGTCTAGAATTTTATAGGTTTCTATGAGATTCCCCCCTTATTCTTCTGAACTCCAGCAAATGTAATCCTAACCGACTCAATCTCTCCTCATATGCCAGTCCCGCCATCCCAGGAATCAGTCTTGTAAACCTTCGGTGAATTCCCTTCACAGCAATCACATCCTTCCTCAAATTAGGAGACCAAAATTGCACACAATATTCCAGGTGTGGTCTCACCAAGGCACTAAATAATTGCATCAAGACATCCCTGGTACTGTACTCGAATCCTTCGGCCTAGCCCTCCTCCCCTTCTGTTAGCTTAAAGCAACTTGTCCCTAATCTGACCATATTTGTGGGTGCGCTCTTCTGTTTGTATGCTCTGTCCCTTCCTGTCACACTCATTATCTGTATCACTACCCTACACTTTGCCTTGACCTTTCTCTTTAACTTTTCTAATCTACCCTCATGCAAATCCTTCCTGCTCCCTCACCCACCCATGCTATTTAGTTTAAAGTCCTCTCTACAGCCCTAATAGGGACTTGCCAGTAAACTGGTCCCAGTGACGTTCAGTGATAACCATCCCAACAGTTCAGCTCCCTCTTTCCCCAATACTGGTGCCAGTGTCCCCTCATCCAATTCTCTGATCTCATTTATCTTGCACCAATTTCTTTAAGGTTCAGGTAGCAATCCAAAAATTTGAACCTGCCGACCCTTTCATTGGCAATACCTTGCAACAGAGATAGCACTGTGTAGGAGCACAAGGACAGGCAAATACACACATAAGGCAGGCACTAAGGAAACACGATTAGTTGCGTTTTGTGTGGAATATTGGATCTTTTTGGGATAAAGTTGGTTTGGAATGGTTGTTTTGTACTGACTTTTATTTGAGCATTGTGGTTCTGCTTTTCAATTTAGGGCCTAGCTTCTCAGGTCCCCTCAGCAGAACCTCTTTCTTAGTCCTACGTACCATATTGGTACCCACGTGTACCACAACAACTGGAGCCTTCCACTCCCACTCCAAGTTCCTCTCAAGCCAAGAAGAGATATTCTCAACATTTGCAGAGAACACAGCCTTCTGGGCTCATGCTCTCGGCTGTGGAGAACTGCACCTATCGCCCTAATTATACTTGTATGACATCTTGGTAACTTGGCCAGCCTGCTCATCACCCCACAGTCTCTGGTCCCATCCACATAAGCTGCAAGAACCTCAAACGAATAGGATAGTTTCAGATGCTGAGACTCCTCCATTGCTACCTTCTCCATCAGAGAGAGGATCTGCATGTGGTGAGTCATCGCGTATGAGTCCGCTGCAGCCACCAGGGGGAAAGTATTCCCAGCTTGCTGGAGCGTGAGCTTGTGCACAAATTCTGCTGCAGAGGACGTAGATGGGTACTTTGAGGGGGTGGCTTATAGGAAAAGGTTGATGGGCACACACTCAGAAGAACATGGTGAATTGGCAGGCCTGCCAGAAAGTCTGCCGACAGTGACAGGGAGCATGGAAGTGCCCAGTTTCAGCTTGGCAGAGGGTTTAGCACAAAACCTGGAGCTCATCCATTCCTGTTTGGAACTAGTGTTTAATTCCATGAGAACACTTCCAAATCTGGCCATAAGGCAATGTCTATTGGCTGATGTTTCCTTTGCACTAGAAGCAGAACCTACACAATGTCTAATTGGTGCAGTGGAAACTCAGATTAGTGCCAAGCAGACTCTGACTGTTGTCATCATGGTTGCAGATATCAACACTCAAAGGGACTTTCGGGGTTCCACAGCAATTGTTCCAGCCAATTACTTGGGTGGCTCAGGTGCAGAGTGGTAGTGGCTCCATGAAGGATGAATCTGCTGTCCCCTCTCACCACTGCCGCTCTGTCATTGCCCCAGCTGTGGTTGTCAAGCCAGCCGAAGTTGCTTCCACCCATGCCAAGGTGATGCAGATTGAAGCTCAGCCTTCTAGAGCTAGAGCAGATGGAAGAAATCCTGTAAATCAACCAGCAGTTTCCCCCTCTGAAAACCAGCAGACCCTTTCATCAATGATGCTGCAGCCACTGAGGTCGAACTCTGTAGGATCGCTAGAAAGACTGAGGCACACACAAGGCAGGCACAAAGGAAACAAACACGAGTGATTAGTTGCATTTTGTTTGGAATATTGGTTGTCTTGTTTGATAATGTTGGTTTGAAATGATTGTTTTGTGGTAGCTTTTATTTCAGATTAAGACAATATTTTGACACCTCTGTTCCAGGCCAGAAGTGGTGAAATATGTTTTTGAATTGCAATAGGGATTTTGGGGCTGTGTTCACTAAATCAGATGAACTTCTCCTGGTCAGCCCTTCTGGATTGTGGATTTGTTGTTTGCCTTCCTCCTTCTTTCATTCATCCACTTCCTGAGGTACTTGTTGCATTACCATGTGCCTTCATAATGGCTGGGTTGTTAAGGATGCTTCACGATCATCACTGGGGGTCTCCTGAAGAGTGGTCAGAAGCTGAGGAACCATTATTTCCTCAATGGTCTTTCTCATGGGCACACGGATCTCAATGTGTTGCTGCAGAGTGGAGTCAGGAGGCAGGTTGTAAAATCAATAGGCCGTATTGCCCAGCTGGTTTTTGGCGGGGGCGGGAATTGCGTCGCGCCAGTCAGCGGCCATTGGCAGTGCCCCCCCCCCCCCGGCGATTCTCCGCTCCGCGATGGGCTGAGCGGCCGCCCGTTTTCGGCCTGTCCCGCCGGCGTAAATTACACAAGGTTCTTACCGGTAGGACCTGGCTCTGCGGGCGGCCTGCGGAGTCCTCTGGGGGGCAGGGGTAGATCTGGCCCTGGGGGGGGGGGGGGGGGGGGGGCACAGTGGCCTGGCTCGCAATCGGGGCCCACTGATCTGCGGGTAGGCCCGTGCCGTGGGGGCACTCTTTCCCTCCGTGCCTGCCGTTGTAAAGCTCTGTCATGGCCGGCGCAGAGAAGAAACCCCCTGCGCATGTGCAGGGACCATGCCAGCGGTTCTGGGAACACGCTGGCGCTCCTGCGTATGTGCCAACTCGCGGCGGCCGGCGGAGGCCCTTCGGCGCCGGTTTGCGCGCCGCCAATCACTCCAGCGCCGGCCTAGCCCCAAAGGTGCGGAGGATTCCGCACCTTCCGGCGGTCCGACGCCGGAGTGGTTCACGCCACTCTTTGGCGCCGGTACGGCCCGCCTGCCGGATACCGGAGAAACCCGCCCAAGAGCTGTATACATGTATGCAATGAGGGGTTCACGCTCAGAGCTGGCTCCATGCTTGCTTGTGCACACAGCTCTGTCCAACACTAGGCTGATCCCCAGGTGCAGGTCATGTGATCTCTTACATTACTGTGTTGGTTGCACTGTACTCAGGCCCATGTTTATACTAGACCACAACAAGAACCCTTGCAGTTACAACTGGGAACATCTCTACGTGCAATGACACTTCCTCCAGGCTTCACCAACTCCTTAAAGCATTAAACAATTCCACAAACTCAAACAGAGCCAACTGAGAGTCATCAGCAATGAAGCTACAAGTTGCTGGTGAGGAGGGTGGGGCAATGGGGTCCTCCCTGCAACTGAATGATTGTTCAGCTGTGCAATACTAAGAGAGGGTTTTAGCTAGGAAGGCGAGGTTGAAAATGGCAGCACTGGCATCAGGTCAACATTACACACTCAATCTGCGTACTCCTGATGCTTGCTGCTAACGCATATGCTAACGTGCTCAGCAAGATTTAAACTGGGCGGCATGGACTGGTTGGGCCGAAGGGCCTGTTTCCATGCTGTAAACTTCTATGATTCTATGATTCTAAGATGGTCTTCAGCACGGGCTGAATAATGAAATGTTTCACAAAGGAGATGCGCTTCCCATAAACAGTTCACAAACAGAGCCTTTAGTCAGTAGTGATCCTGCTGTAAGTCAGTGCGCGTTGAGATATCTCTTTCGTTCACCTGGAATATATTAATCAACTTTTTTTAATGCTGTGCAACATCTCTTTCCCTTTTCTCGATCGCACAATGCCTTTCCAGGTCACACATTTTTGAACAGTTTGTAACTTTCCACAAGCCACTATCTTCAAACAATGATTGTGGATCATGCAACAAAATAGATTGAACATTGACTGTAACCTTGCCTTGAGCTCATCAATTCTTGACGAAACCCCTGACCTCTGCACCTTTCCACAGCAACAGGACTTAAATTGTCAACTTAGCAGAGGATGTGCACATGGCACTAATGCCATTTTGGTATGTAACGGTATTGAAGTCATAGGCAGTTCAGAGCTCAATTTTGCGGCGATAGCCTTTTGAAGAGAGTAGCCTTTCTAATGCTATTGAAGTGACTGTGTATCCATTCTGCATTTATGGAGATAAGAACAACTTCAGTGATAGTTTAGGAAGACATACACATACAATGTTGGCACCAGGGTCTTGTAAACAATCAAAATTTAGTACTGCCAAATTTAAATTCAATAGATAACTGGGTTTGACTCCACTTTGCTGCTCTGTCAATTATAATTAGAAAGTAGTTATTTTCTCCAGTTTTCCAAAAGGCTCAAGCTTATCAAATGCCAACACTTGCAGACGTTATTTACCGTGGCAGACTATCTTGAAACAATGTCTAAAGATAGTTAACTAGTGCTTTGTAGAATTGGCAGTTTCCTGCATATTATAGTAGTTTATTTCTCAGAATATTTGACTTAAAACAAAATGTTTTCAAAATCTGAAATGTTTTTTTAGTTTATGCCAGGACAATACTTCTTTTGAAACCTTCAACCTATTTGTTTTGCTGCAATTGCTGAGCCATCCTGTTCCTTGAAAATGTATCTAATTCATCTTCGGGAAACTAAATATATAATCCCACTGCGTTGCTTCCGGCGCGATCCCATTACATAGGGTGAATAGCGGGAGAGCCCAATAATGGGATTCTCCCAGCCCACCCCTGATGGTGCGATCAGGATCTTGCCCATAAAGGGCGAGAACCTGATTAAACCTAATTTGCATTCATTTTAATCACATTAGCGAGATTAAAGTAATTTGCAGCGGCCTCCTGGGAGTCACCCGCACCCCCCTTAGCGAGAAGTTACCTGATTTAGTACTGCTCTACAAAAACGGAGACCTGGTGCAATGCATACCCATGGGGCAGTGAGGAGGTGAGTAGCCTTCCCCATTTACTGGTATGCAGCTCAAGGGCACTGTAGCCGATGCCCCAATGTTGTGGGGGAGTGGTGGGCGGCCCTTCAAGGGGGCTGGGGTTGTTCGGGGAACTGGAGGGGGCCAGGACGGGGATCATCCCAGGCCGGGTAGGGGGGGAGGGGGTTTGGGGTTTATGTATGTGAGGCATTCAAGTCATCTTTAAATATTGTGAAAACCCATAACAGGGGCAACCACAGCTGCAGCCTGTCTGTCCTACCAACCTCTTATCGGACAGAGCCATGCTGTAGCTTGTCTCATGAAAGTCCATTTCACCCCCGCCCTTGAGGTTCTCAGACGCTCTGTGGATTCAATATTGCAGTCTGCCTTCTTTTCGACCTTCGTACTTGAATGTTCACATTCCATTCCAGAGTGACCAGCCTCTGGCTTGACAGCTGAAGACCAACTCAAAAAAGGGATTAGCTTTGTTAGACGTGATAGCACTTCACGGTCCCTGAACTCTGGAGTGCCTCCTTGAAAGAACAGGTGGCATGTCTGAGAAGGTGACTTATGGACTGGGTGTCCTGCAACCTTTGATGCCTGAACAGCATGCATGTACTCTTGGTGCACCAGCACCAGATAGGCAGCTGCCAACAATTAAACAGTAAAGAACAGGGGTTCACCTCTGGGAGCCCTCTCATGGCCAAAGGGTAACTATCTGGATAAGCAGAGGATAACTGAGCATGACATCCCTAATGTTGCTGGCAGAGGTGTGAGGTCTAGGAGCTCCTGATCTGGGTGGGGGAGAGTGTGTCGACTGAGGATTGCCAGTACAACAGGCTCGCTGGGTGGCACTCTGAGAGAAGGTGGGACAGTCATGTTGAGGTTTGGGGAGGTTTGTTGGATTTGAAAGTCCTGGGATGGAAGACCTAACTGATTATCAGTCTTTCTCCTTCTCCAAATCCTTCGAGACACAAAAAGGAATGTTGGAGTTGATCTGGCAGAGCTTGCCATTGTTCTACTTCTCGCAGCCGAGGCAGGGCAGACGTTGCCAAAGGCATTAAGACCAATGCAGGCTGGATCCTGTACCACAATGGCAGGGGCCGCACACCCCTCACACTCGGCTGCCCATCAGGCCGAGGCGGGGGCTAAAAGGGGAAGCCAATGACATGCTAGCGTATGCAGTAGTTGACGGTCCTACAATGAGCTGAAGGACACCATGTGCCGCAAAAGACTGAGTTTGAATAATGCTGAAGTGCAAAGGGACTTGGGAGTCCTAGTCCAGGATTCTCTAAAGGTAAACTTGCAGGTTGAGTCCGTAATTAAGAAAGCAAATGCAATGTTGTCATTCATCTCAAGAGGCTTGGAATATAAAAGCAGGGATGTACTTCTGAAGCTTTATAAAGCATTAGTTAGGCCCCATTTAGAATACTGTGAGCAATTTTGGGCCCCACACCTCAGGAAGGACATACTGGCACTGGAGCGGGTCCAGCGGAGATTCACACGGATGATCCCAGGAATGGTAGGCCTAACATACGATGAACGTCTGAGGATCCTGGAATTATATTCATTGGAGTTTAGGAGGTTGAGGGGAGATCTAATAGAAACTTACAAGATAATGAATGGCTTAGATAGGGTGGATGTAGGGAAGTTGTTTCCATTAGCAGGGGAGACTAGGACCCGGGGGCACAGCCTTAGAATAAAAGGGAGTCACTTTAGAACAGAGATGAGGAGAAATTTCTTCAGCCAGAGAGTGGGGGTCTGTGGAATTCATTGCCACAGAGGGCGGTGGAGGCCAGGACTTTGAGTGTCTTTAAGACAGAAGTTGATAAATTCTTGATTTCTCGAGGAATTAAGGGCTATGGAGAGAGAGCGGGTAAATGGAGTTGAAATCAGCCATGATTGAATGGTGGAGTGGACTCGATGGGCCGAATGGCCTTACTTCCATTCCTATGTCTTATGGTCTTATGGTCTTATGAACAGGGACACAGTGCGGTACCTGTGACACATCCTGACGGACATGACACCGCGTAGAGGAGGAGGTCATCTCCTTCTGGTGGCAGTGAAGGTCACTGCAGCATTTAATTTTTATGCCAACGGGTCATTCTAGGGCTAGAGTGGGAACCTGTGTGGCATCTCGCAATCGTCAGCCGATAGGTGCATTCAGGAGGATATCTGCCTGGACATCAGACTACATCACCTTCAACCTGGACCAGGCCGACCTAGATGCCTGGGTTGCAGGGTGTGCCGCCATTGCTAGGATGCCCCAGGTCCAGGAAGCCATCGATGATCCGCATGTCATCCTGCAAGCACCAGGGCATTAGAGAGTGCCCTATATTAACAGGAAAGGATCCACTCCCTGAATGTTGAGATCATGTCTGACCACCACCTCAGAATCATGCACGTGTGTGTCCGCTACCATGGGAGCATGCATGACAGCTACATCCCGGGACACTTGGAGATCCCCAGCCTTTGAGTACCACCCCAGGATGATGGATTGGCTAGTGGGGGACAAAATATACCCGCTGCGGTCATGGCTAATGACGCCAGTGCGACGGCCTGAGACCGAGGCAGAGACCCAATACAATGAGACCCACACTGCCTCCTGTCATTGAGCAGTGCAAAGGGGCTGCTACAAATGCAGTTCTGCTGCCTGGACCGCTCTGGCAGTGCCTTGCAGGAAACCCACTAGAGAGTCTCCCACTTTGTGGTGGTCTGCTGTGCCATCCACAACCTGGCATAACAGCGGGGCGATATGTTGGATGAGGAGGATGAACATGCTGCCTTGTCTGAGGAGGAGGACAGGGGAGGGGGGGCTGGAGGATGTGCCCGAGGAGGACCTCGAGGATGGAGGACAGGCAGCGGCAAGGGTCCAACATGCTAGTAGGACCAGGGAGGCCTTCATCATTTCCAGATTCACAAGAGACAAGGCTGTGTGTCCTTCATCTCTACAGCCCCTCCCCCATCATACCGCCCCTTCCCCTAGCACCCTGTTCCCCCTTCCCTGACCATCCTGTCACCCCTTCTCTCTGACCACCCTCTTCCCCGAACACCTTCTTCCCACTTTCCTGATCACTACCCCCTCCCCCCCCCCGCCCCTGCAAAGATCTATGTTCCATCACACCAAGGTGATGAGATTGTGTTGGCAGCGGGTAACTATTCAATGCAGGGGAGTGATGATCACTCGCTGTGAGGAAAGCTGTGGTGCTCCTCAGGTTATGATTGAGTCTTTCTGCTGACAACGTGCTCACACCCATCCTCATGATGGAGTCTGCATAGGAGCTGTTGATTTTGGACCACGATGGATGGGGTGGGGTGGCAAAGCGGGTGGATGGTGGATGAGGGAGCAGAGGGAACAGGGGTTTGGGGTGTGGGCTGGCTGTTGTGAAGATTGAAATGACAGAGGCTTTACAAGTTTCAGGTGTAAAATGTTTACTGATAAACATTTTCTTATGACAATTATCCATTCCCACTAGTGCAAATACTGATCTCATCAGTACCCACTCAGTAACCTAAAACTTCATGCTCCTCCGTGGTCCAGTGCTACGTCAAGGTACATCCCCAGGATACACATCAGAGGTGAAGACAGCCTACTGCCTTCTGAATTCTGTGGCCTTTGATGCCCTTGGAGGTCGTCCTCTGGAGCTGTGGGACCTCGGCTGACTTACCGGTGTCACAGGTATGGCTGGGCCACCCTGTTTTGCCTGCTTCCCTTGAGATGCACCGCTGTCAGGAGGGGACGATTCATGACAGGAGACTGCCTGAGTCTCTCTGGTGGAAAGCCCCGGGACTGACTCCAGCGCTTCTTGCTCCCTGAGGGTGTCCGTAGGGCCCTGGGTGATTCCATGGATGGAGGGGCAGCTAGAGTGAGCTCCAGAAGTCCCTGAGGCTCTGCCAGTCTTCGAGGCTCCCCATTATCTACACCATGGTGTCGGGGCCCTCAGTGATGGTCCTCTGTGACTGGGCCAAGTTCTTGAGTGCTTTGGCAATGTCCTTCCTGTGTCTGTGTCAATGTCCCTCAGCGAATGGGACATGATGTTGAGACCCTAAGCCATGCTTTTCAGAGACTGAAGGGTCAGAGGGCAAGGTGGGCCATGCCCATAAAATGAGGTGGAGAGGGGGTATGAAGGGTGGAGAAGTGCAGGGCAGGTGAGTAGGGGCCTCCGCGAGGTTGGGTGGGTGATAGGTGAGGGTCTTAGAAGGAAGGGAGAGGGCTTGTGGGGGCCTGAAGAGGGGGGTTCCCCAGGGACCCATAGCGGGGTGTCCTCACTTGGGGGTTTGGGGTAGCTTCCAAGTGTGTGGGGATCTACCACCATTGCCTCGAAAGTCGTGCTCCAGGCTTTCCACTGCGGTCGCCGCCCCAGCAGTGTTGGTCTCGGTGCCATGCATTGTCGGCACAATTTCCTGCGTCTGAATACTTTGGAACTCCTGAAATCAGCTTTGCAGTCACAGGAATGTTGCTGACATTCGCTCCTGACTCTCACGGCTCTGGCTTATCATCTGTAGCAGCTCATGGGGAACTTATCCAGAGGCTCGGCATCTGGCTGGAGCCAGCTGTGTTCTGGGATCCAGTAGATCTCCGACTGCTGTCTCTCATGGATATTCCTGCCTCCACCTCTTGTGCATTAGCAGCTCTGTGTTGCTCACCAGACACTGACCCAGGAGTCTGTCTGCTAATTTCATAGAATTCACAGTGCAGAAGGAGGCCATTCGGCCCATCGAGTCTGCTCCGTCTCTTGGAAAAAGCACCCGACTCAAGCCCACACCTCCACCCTATCCCCATAACCCAGTACCCCCACTCAACACTAAGGGCAATTTTGGACACTAAGGACAATTTTGCATGGCCAATCCACCTAATCCGCACATCTTTGGACTGTGGGAGGAAACTGGAGCACTCGGAGGAAACCCACGCACACACGGGGAAAACGTGCAGACTCCGCACAGACAGTGATCCAAGCCGGGAATCGAACCGGGGACCCTGGAGCTGTGAAGCCATTGTGCTAACCACTATGCTACTGTGCTGCCCTTGTCGCCCACCAAGGTGCGTTTGTCTCGATGGTGGAAGGTGCGGGTGATAGATGTGACATATTGTCGGTGTTTTCCTCAGAGGAGTCATCTCTTGGGTGGTGGGGACGCAGCAACTCCGGATAGCCCAGCCTCATCAGATGGTAATCCTGCAAAACAATGGACATGGGACTCAATTCTTGGCGGGTTTTTCAAGGAGTTTTCAGTTTTCCACCGCTATTCAATAAGACTTAGTAATTTTTGGGGGCCCTGGGGAGTTTCTCACCAGTTTAGCCCACACTCAAGGGCAGGATTCTCCGGCCGCGTTCGCCACAAGAACACCATGGGCGAGCCGCATAGAATTGAAAAATCCATTGACCTTGGGCGGGATTCTGCAGTCGCCGGGCGAACATGGCCGGAGAATCTCACTCAGAATTTTGTTTAGCATTGGGGAGCTGAACTCAGAGATCGGGCTGCCATTTTGAAGGGTGCCCCGACCATTAAGTGAGCTTGTGGGTCCCCCACACCACCCACCCATGGGCATTGCCATCCCCACACACATGGACGCTACCCCAAAACCCCAAGTGAGGACACCCCGCTATGGGTCCCTGGGGAACCCCTCTCTTCAGGCCCCCACAAGCCCCCTTACATCACCCCTTCCTTCTAAGACACTCACCCATCACCCACCCAACCTTGCAGAGGCCCCTACTTACCTGCCCTGCACTTCTCCATCCTTCATACCCCCCTCTCCACCCTCCTTTTATGGGCATGGCCCCCCTTGCCCTCTGACCCTTGACAGTGCCACCCCGGCACTCAGACACCCTTGCACTGCCACCCTGGCACCCAGGCAGTGTTCCTGCTGGCTTGGCAGTGTCATCTGGGTACCTTGGCAGTACCAAGGGTGGCAGTGTCAAGGCGCCAGCTGGGCAGTGTCAAGGTGCTCACACTCTAGGGGAAGGGACAGGTAGCCACCCTGCACTTACCCTGACCACCCAGCGGTCTCCGATGACCCGGGATGCCCCTGAGTGCCATTCTGCCTTCTCCACATTTGTGTGGACCAGCACTGCTCGGCGCCTGGCTACAACCTCCTGGTGAGGCCGAAGAATCGAGGGAGGCTGCTGGATCCCGCGCAGGTAGGTCTTAAGTAGATTTATGACCTACTTCCATTTGATCCCGCCCATTTGGGATGGGTTTCAGACTCCAACATCTCGCGGGACTTCGAAGAATCCTGGAAGGCACGGAGGCTGTAGGGAGGATCACTGGAGGCCTCTCCTGGTTCTCTCCAGCCGCATTGCACTCAAGCGAGAACCCAACGCGGTCGGAGAGTCACGCCCATGGGTTCAGTGAAAGGGTAGGATAATTGTCTGGGACATCAACAGCTCACTTGAGACTGGTCATCTGGATGAAGGGGCTGTGGATCCTCAATGCTCTGGAGCAGGCCAACCTCATTCTCGGTCCCTGCTCTCTCCTCGGGAAACCCTGCGATTTCCAGGGCCCTTTCCTCATTGAGGGTGATGACTCGGAACTCTGGGATTCCACTCCCATTTCCTCCCTTTCCTTCCTATTATGGGCTATCTTCTCCTGCAGGGGCGCAGAGAGGACATTGTGAGCCACATGCTTGATGGGTCTATAGCAGGTGGCATGTGTGGGCACTGCGCCTCAACGTTAAAGAGTGGTGATGGTGAATGCCAGGGGTTGGGAAGGTGTTGCTCTTTTTAACCTTAGTCTATTTGCTCTGTTTACGCCACCTTTGTTCATGAGTCGCCAGGTATCTTTATGATACCGCCACGTGGTTCAAGTTCAGGTTATGATTAATAATACAGCACACCGCTTAGTAAGGATTAAAACAATGGTCATTTATTATATGCAACAAGCAATATTAATACCCTAATACTACTATTTATATAATAAACCTATCACTACTGGCCAATACTTAACTTTAGGAAGAGCCCACTAGGTCAGGGAAACGAATGGCTTGTCCAATCAAATCTGGCCCGCGGGATTCAAAAGGCTGCTACAGGTCGGTGGCTAGGTGTCTCTACAGGATAGCGATTGTTGGATTCAAACTTACAGTTGCCGGTGGCTGGTCTTGCGAAGGTCTCGAGCAGGCGAAGAGGAGAGAGAGAGAGATCTGAACTTGGCCCCTCACTTTTATAGGGCCCAGGGGCTTCCCGCCTCCTGGAGCGGCCCTTGACCCTGAGTCCCAAGTGATTGGATTCTGTCCCCAATCTCTGGGGTTGATGTGTCCAATGGTGAGGCGATTCCTCGATCAGGGGGTGGTCGCTCACCTGTCTTTGTTTCGGCCACTGCAGGCGCCGACATGTCTGGCCCGGTGTTCAATTGCTAATATGTTGCAATTGTTCCCGGGGATAGCCGATTTAACTGTGGATGTCTGAGTAGATTAGGTGTAAACAGTCCTGAATGCAACAGCGAATACCTGGGTTGATGGGCTGTTGATAGCCCTGAGTATCGATCTGGGCTACCTTCCCAGAGCCGAATATGCAAAACTGTCTGCAGCTGCCTGCTTGTGTCTTCTTGGCTGCTTTTCCCAGCAGTCTTTCGGGTTAGCCGTTTTAAACTGGGTTTTGGCCAGATTAATCGGAACGCATTCATTTTACATGGCTACAAAGGTGTGAGGTGTTAGCCAGTGGACTGCGCGGGAGGGGGTTTTCAGGGGGAGGGGTTTGGGAATTGAAGGGTGGCAGTTGGGATTGATACCCAGAGGGGAAAGATGGTAACTTACCCTTGCAGCTTGCATGAGGTCGTTCATTTTTGTCCAACATTGGCCGGTGGTCCTCCTGGTCATGCTGCCTGCATTGGCAGCCACTGCCTCCCAGGCAGCATTTGTCACAATGTTTCTGGTTGTCCTACAACCTCGGTGGGTACAGGGTGCTATGCCTCTCCTCCATGGCGGGTAAAAGCCTGGTCAGGTTGGCATCCCCAAAGCAGAGCCAGGGGTGGGATTCTCCCCTACCCGGCGCGGCGGGGGGGCCGGCGGGATGGAGTGGCAGGAGCCACTCCGGCGTCGGGCCGCCCCAAAGGTGAGGATTTCTCCACATCTTTAGGGGCCAAGCCCTCACCTTGTGGGGCTAGGCCCGCACCGGAGTGGTTGGCGCTTTGCCGGCCGGCGGGAAAGGCCTTTGGCGCCATGCCAGCCGGGGCCAAAAGGTCATCGCCGGCTGGCGGAAGTCCGTGCAAGCGCGGGAGCATCAGCGGCCGCTGACGTCATCCCTGCGCATGCGCAGGGGGAGGTGTCCCTTCCGCATCGGCCATGGTGAAAACTGTGGCCAAGGCGGAGGGAAAAGAGTGGCCCCATGGCACAGGTCCGCCCGCGGATCGGTGGGCCCCCATCGCGGGCCAGGCCAACGTGGGGTCATCCCCCGGGGCCAGATCGCCCCGTGTGTCCCCCCAGGACCCCAGAGCCCGCTCCCGCTGCCTTGTCCCGTCGGTAAGAAAGGCGGTTTAATCCACGCTGGCGGGACAGGCATTCCAGCAGCGGGACTTCGGCCCATCGCGGGCCGGAGCATCGCCGGGGCGGGGCCTGTCGACCGGTGCGGCGCGATTCCCGCCCCCGGCGAATATCCGGTGCCGGAGAATTCGGCAACCGGCGGGGGCGGGATTCACGCCCCAGGTCTCCGTGCTGCCATCCTCCTGGCTTGACTGGAGGTGAATGGTGAGGGACCGTTTGAATGATATTTCCCCCCCCAAGTGATATTTTGGGTGAATTGCACCCAACAAATGAATATTTTACTCACTCTAATTGATTCCGAGATAAAATAGGTTCTGAAATCAAAACTCCGTGACATACAGAATTAAATTGATCTTTCATTCTTTTATGGGAAGATATTCTTGACCTTATATTGTATTTTCATATTTTATCTTTGCAATCCAGAATTATTGAAGCAAGAATAAATAAATGCTTCTTATTTTGTTCAGTGCACTCGCACTGCTTAAAAACTTGACTCATGCATCATCCCAAACCCTTTGCGATGGTCTTGTGATCGATACAAATGCATTTTTGTTCATCGTTTAGCTGTGGAGTTGCAGTTTAATGATTCAAGCTTCAATAGTGACACGCACTACAACTTTCATTGGTTCACTGTGACATTTGACGTGCAGAGTGAGGTCAGGGAAAAAGAAAGTGTGGGATTTCAAAGCTAAATCCAATAAATAACTGACATTGCAAGTCACATTGTCATCCCAAGATATCTTGAGCATTTGTAATCTCTTGCAATATTGCTGGTTACATTAAATTAATTTCTTGCCTTGTAATTAAGTTGGAGGCATCAGGTATTATGGGCCAAGAATTTATATTTTATGTGGTCGCAAAGAAGTGGATTTTAATTCCACAGCATTACAAAAATACACGGATGGTGGGATTTTCCGTCATGCCACACCCGTTTTCTGGTGTGGCGCACCCCCGCTGGCAGCGGTATCCTCCCTCCTGACAGCCGGCCAATGGGTTTTCCCCTTGCGGGCACCCCCACGTCGTCGGGAAACCCGCGGGCGTGAGTGCGCTGCCGGCGAAGCGGAGGATCCCGCCGACGGAGAATCCAGCCAAGAATGCTGGTTCCACATTTAAACAACTCATGGATCGGAAAGTACACTAAGGAGGAGGAAGCAGTCCTTGTATTCAATCTAGATTTCGAGACAAATATGTATGAATGTGTTTTTGTCCATGCGGAGTGTGCAACCAAGTGCAATTACATCTCCTAATGTTGCCTGAAAGGCACAGAATGAAACAAGATATGCTATTGGTTCTATACAGTCTACAGAATAATTAGGCAGGACGCTGGTCACATCTAGTCTGTCAATTCATGACATAATTTCAAAAAGAACATAGAACAGGTTGAAAATGGTGGTGTGTTACTGTATGAGTGTTGACTTCGTGTAGAAAACAGGATGCATTTCTTGACTTTCTCCCCAGATTTCCTGCAGCCTGCATTAGTCACCTGACAAACACATGCCCATATCTCAACCTGGCTGATATTATAGAGATCGCTCATGGCTGGCTCCAATGATTCTATGCTATAAATGTTTATTACTGTCGCCACCTACATTATCATACAGCAAGCAATACAGACAAATGAACATGGTGATACAATTTAATACAGTAAGTGACAGAGCCATCCTTTTGTCTTCATTAAAACACATGCATGTTATACACATTAAGGTTCTCTTATGTTTTTTTCATAATTTTAGAATACCCAATTCATTTTTTCCAATTAAGGGGCAATTTTAGCATGTCCAATCCACCTACCCTGCACATCTTTGTATTGTGGGGGCGAAACAAGGGGAGAATGTGCAAACTCCACACGGTCAGTGACACAGAGCCGGGATCGAACCTGGGACCTTGGCGCCGTGAGACTGCAGTGCAGACTGCAGTGCTACCATGCTGCCCATTAAGGTTCTCTTACGATGTCTGCTACCTCCATGTTCAATGAGTTTGCAGTACTATCTGGCTCATTCTACCTAAAAGATACATGAGACACTTTTTCCAAAAGGTTTATCTGCAGGGAAATTTTGCTTCTGAAAACCCTTGACTGTGCAGAGGAGGTAGGGTCATCAATATAATCTGCCAGAGGTCTACCTCAGTCAGAAGCAGTAAGAGAAGGCAAAATTGCAAAGTGCACAAAACGGAATTGGTCAATGATCCTCTCATTCTTCAAGCTCAGAACCTCCTAACTTCTGCCTGTTTCAACTGATCCCGCACATGTTTGCCATTTCTATTTCTAGGTCCAATGTATCTGGAGTGCAGCAGGCAGGCCTCAAGCCAGTAGATAGCAGTGTAATTTGTTATTTCAGTCTTGCTATTGCTCGGTTCCCACGAGAAGACAAGGGCCTGATTCTTCGTTTGGGAGACTAACGGCTGGATTCTCTGATCTCTGATGCCGAAATCACATTCGGCGATCGGCCGGAGAATCCATTTTTACGCCGGAATCAGGGGCGGTGCCATTTTTCTGTTGCTCTGCCCCCTCAAAAACGGCATACTCGAGGAGTACGCCACATGCTGTCAGGACTGCCTCAGGATGTCACCTGAGGCGCTCCCTCGATGCTCCACCCCCGATGGACCGCGTCCCCGACGGCATGGGGCACGTGTCCTCTCACTTTTCGGGGACCTCGTGTGGCGCCTGCGGGTTGTGTCCTTCACTGGCACAGTCGGGGGGGAGCCATTCCGCTGGTAGGGGGGCTTTGGCGGGGTCTGGGGGACTGGTGTGAGGTGGTGAGAGGGGTTACAGGGGTGCAGATGTTGTCAGACCGGGTCCACACGCGACACGTTATACGGCGGGGCCGCCGTCGTGTGCATGCATGGCAACAGACCCGGCCATTCTATGTCTGCATCGGCAGGTAAAGCAGGGCTTTACGTGGCATGGCTGCTAGCTCCCCACCGGGCAGAGCATCGGTGCAGGGGTGGCGCCGACATTTTGGTCATAAGACCAGACAGATCCTGCGGACATAGCCGCAGATTTGGAAAATCCAGCCCTAAGTTCTTCCACCAGAGGAAGTGGCGCCCAGAGGTGATTCATTATATCTTGCCATGCAAATTGATGCATGGTGGGGATTGCAAGCGATTTCCTCACAAATCTCGGTATCGGGCATCCATTTTGAGCAGGTGGTCTGATTGCGAGGTCCTGCAACTGGCCAACCTCCCCCTCACCTCTGCAATGCAATTCCACCTACCCCACCATGGGATTTGCTGAGTCATCCCCCCCCCCACAGTACGAGTGACCCTACCTCCCCCACACCGACCCTCCACCACCAGTGACTCCCTTAAAAGATCCCCCAACAGAGACCCCCCAAAAACATAGCCCCCCACCAGAGAAAGCACTGTACTGCTTTTGATGTGGTCAAGAGCTGTCAATCATAGCTAAATGTTTGTAACTATTGTGATTAGTTTCACAGCAGGGTACTTGACATCAATTCAAGTGTGAAGGGAAATTGAATTTAAAAATCTAGACAGCTGGCCGCGCCAAGTTGAAGTCGGAGCCTGAGTCTGCAGCCTTGCATAGTAATCTCCTAATGATATGGACCCCTTTTTCGGCCTTGCCGTTTGACTGCGGGTAGTGGGGGCTGGAGGTTACATGATGAAAGTTGTCTCGGTGGGCAAAATGAGACCATTCCTGGCTGTTGTCACTCATCACCGTGAGCGGTATCCCATGCCTGGCAAACGTTTCTTTGCGTGCTTTAATCACCGCCTGCGACGTGAGGTCAGACAGTTTCACCACTTCTGGGTAATTGGAGAAGTAGTCGACCAGGAGGACATAATCACGCCCCTTGGCATGGAAAAGGTCGACACTGACTTTGGACCATGGGGAGGTCACTATCTCATGTTGCTGCAGAGTTTCTTTGGGTTGAGCTGGCTGAAACTTTTGACATGCGGGGCAGTTGAGGACCGTGTTGGCAACATCCTGGCTGATGCCCGGCCTATAGACTGCCTCTCGAGATCTGCACCGACATTTCTCGACCCCCAGGTGACCCTCATGGAGTTGGCCGAGAACCATAGCTCGCATGCTCTGCGGAATCACAATCCTATCGAGCTCCATGAGGATGCCGTCCACCACCGTCAGGTCGTCCTTGACATTGTAAAACTGGGGACACTGTCCCTTCTGCCAGCCATTCATGAGGTGCTGCATCACACGCTGTAGCAGAGGATCCATGGCCATTTCCTCACAAATTTGGATGACCCTCTCATCAGTGGCCGGAATGCTGGAGGCACACAATTGCACCTGCGCATCGATTTGGCAGACAAAGTCAGTTTGTTCACTCGGTGTGGTGATAGACCTGGAAAGGGCATCTGCAACAATGAGTTCTTTGCCTTGCGTGTAGACAAGTTCAAAGTCATAGCGGCGCAGCTTGAGAAGGATTTGTTGTAACCGAGGCGTCATGTCATTCAAATCCTTCTGGATTATGCGGACTAATGGCCTGTGGTCCGTCTCAACCATGAATTTTGGGAGGCCATACACATAGTCGTGAAATTTGTCGATTCCCGTTAGGAGGCCCAGGCATTCATTCTCAATCTGAGCGTACCATTGCTCAGTGGGCGTCATGGCTCTGGAGGCATACGCAACTGGGGCCCATGAGGAGGAGTCATCCCTTTGGAGGAGCACTGCCCCAATACCGTCCTGGCTCGCATCAGTGGATATTTTGGTCTCTTTGGTAGTGTCGAAGAACGCCAGAACCGGGGCTGTGGTGAGTTTTGCCCTCAGCTCACGCCACATTTTGACGAGGTGGCGGAGGGCTGTGGTGTGTGCCGCCATGTTGGGAATGAACTTCCCGAGGAAGTTGACCATCCCTAGAAAGTGGAGGACCACCTTCTTGTCCTCTGGGGTCTTCATGCCATTGATCGCCGAGGCCTTGTCAGCATCTGGCCGCACGCCTTGCTGGGAGATGTGGCCACCAAGGAATTTGATTTCTGATTGACCGAACGAGCACTTGGCTCTGTTGAGTCAGAGGCCATGCTCATGGATTCTGTGGAATACCTGCTTGAGGCGATCGATGTGTTCGTGAGGAGTTGTGGACCAGATTATGACATCGTCAACATACACGCGCACCCCCTCGATACCCTCCATCATCTGTTTCATGATGCGGTGAAATACCTCTGAGGCAGAGATGATGCCAAAAGGCATCCGGTTGGAGCAGTAGCGACCGAACGGGGTATTGAATGTGCACAGCTTGCGACTGGATGCATCCAGCTGTATTTGCCAGAACCCCTTGGAGGCATCCAGCTTTAGAAAGAGTTTGGCATGAGCCATCTCGCTGGTCAACTCTTCTCGTTTTGGTATCGGGTAATGTTCCCTCATGATGTTGCGGTTTAAATCCTTGGGGTCGATGCAGCTTCGAAGCTCCCCTGACGGTTTCTTGATACAGACCATGGAGCTGACCCAGTCCGTGGGTTCTGTGACCTTTGATATTATGCCCTGGTCCTGGAGGTCCTGTAACTGCTGCTTGAGGCGGTCCTTGAGGGGTGCTGGCACCCGACGTGGTACGTGGATCACAGGGGTGGTGTTTGGTTTGAGCAGGATTTTGTATCTGTATGGGAGTGTGCCCATTCCATCAAACACGTGGTGGTACTGCGAGATGATGTCATCAATTTCAGCCTGGAAGTTCTCACCAGGTGAGGCCGTCACCTGTAAGGATGACTTGGTGTGGACTCGCTGAACCAAGTTCAGGAGTTTGCAGGCCCGAGCACCGAGCATGGATGCTCTGTCAGGTCCCACGTTCTCAAATCACAGTGTCGCTTTAAATGACTTATAGGAAACTCCGAGTTGGCATGAACCACTGGCAGCTATGGTATTGCCATTGTAGTCAAGGAGCTGGTAGGCCTGTGGAAGAATGCTTGGTCTGACGCGGATGGTGTCAAGATCGGATTTGGAGATGAGGTTCGCCGATGCACCGGTGTCCAGTTTGAACCGGATGCGAGCCTTGTTGACTGTGAGGACAGCACACCACTCGTCGTCGGGATCCACGCTGAGGATCGGGAGGTGCCTCGCTGTCTTGGAGAAGCGCAGCGCATGCTTCGTAATGATGCCCACCCGGTATGGAGATTTGAGGCACACAGCATCAGGATCTGTTGGGCTGTCGGGGTCAGAGTCTGGCATGGCCTGCTGTATTGAACGGACGCTTCGGTGCCGCAGCTCAGATCGCTGGATGCTGGGTAGTGGAGTAGATCTGCAAAGGGCTGCGTAGTGGCCAGGCTTGCCACACTGTAGACACCGTTGTGATTTTGCCGGACATTGCTGCTTTAAATGGGCAGAGTCACAATTCGGACATGTCATGACGCCAATGCCAACACGTTCCGTGCGCCATCACGCATGCACAGTGCTGTCGAACGACATACGCACCTGTGCAATCTGGTCGTAGGTCTCGCCGTCCCCTCGGTCGTGACGCGCATGCGCAGGGGCCCGGAAGAAGCAGGCGGAATGGCCACTCTCGTCGATACATAGGCCCTGCATTTGTGCGATAGCCTTGTTGCTAACCTCTGGTTGGTTCAATTGGCTCAGTTTTATAACCTTTGCTCTAGAGTCGCCAGGTATCTTTATGATACCGCCACGAGGTTCAAGTTCAAGTAATGATCAATAACTCAACACACCAATTTGTAAGATTCAAATCAATATACATTTATTATACACAGTAAATCGCTACTCATGCATAAACTCTACTTTCTAGGCTATTTCTATCACTAACAGGCCTATCCTTAGCTTTGGACTGGCCCACCAGGTCAGGGGAACAAATGGCCTTTCGTTCGGGTTCTGAGTCTGCGGGATTCAAAGGCTGGTATGGACTGGTAGCTAGGAGCGCCTATCTCGTAGTGAGCGTTGACTTGAAACTTACGTTCTTGGAGGCAGCTGGACAGGTCACTGTCAAGGGTTGCTTCGCGTTGCTGAGTGACCCTGTCAAGAAGGACGATTTGAACTTGGAGGCTTTACTTTATAGTCCCCAGGGGCTTCCATGCCTTTCGGGGCGGACCCCGTACCTGGTTTCAAGTGATTGGACTTTGTTCCAATCGCTTGGTTCGATTTCTCCAAGACTGGAGCTGTTCACTGATCGTTGGGCGATCTTTAAGTGTCCGTTAACTTCTTTTGTATTTGCTCCTGCTGGCGCCGAGGAGTCTGGCTTGGCCTTGTTTACCTCAAATGTTTTGATTGTTCCCGGGGATCGCTCATTACTATGTAGATGGCTGCTACATTACTATGCAGATGGCTGCTTGTATCAATGCTGTCTGGGTTTTTGCAGAGTCTAATACACAGCAAACTTGCACCTGCTGGTTTTGGCCTGTGTTGGCTGAATTTCCCTTCAGCCTTTGCTGTTCTCCATTTTAAGTCGGGAAGTGGCCAACTCAGGTGGCTACAGCCTGCACCCGTTCCGCCTCATGGGAGGTTAGCTTTGCCGTTTCTGCCCCCCTGATGTGGGAGTACCGATTGTTAGCATGTTCGTGGAAAACGCACGTTTCGATGGCGATGATGAGGGTGAGCTGCTTGACTTTCAGGAGCTGCTGGCGAAGGGAATTGGAGTGGATCCCGAAAACAATCTGATCCCGGATCATGAAATCAGTGGTCGAGTCATAGTTACATGACTGCACGAGGATGCAGAGATGGGTCAGAAAGGTTTGAAAAGGTTCATCCTTACACTGAAGCCTCTGCTGGAAAACATACCGTTCAAAGCTCTAATTCACCTCAATGTCGCAGTGGCTGTCGAACTTCAGTAGGACTGATTTAAATTTTGTCTTGTCTTTGTGTTCAGCGAATGTAATGGAGTTGTAGATGTGGGTGGCGTGGTTTCCGGCTGTGCAGAGGAATAGTGCGATCTTCCTGGCGTCCGATGCGGCCTCGAGGTCGGTGGCTTTGAGATAGAGTTGGAACTTTTGTTTGAAGATCTTCCAATTTGCCTCGAGGTTGCCGGCGATGTGGAGCTGCGGAGGAGGGCGGACGTTTTCCATGTCACCGGATGGCTGTTTGCTGGTCAATGCTGATTCACTCAAGGTAGGTCCGTCAATTTTCAGCATCACTCACGAGTACCAATATGTGTTGGGTAGGCTGGGTCGATGTGGACTGCACTTGATGCAGTGTAGCGAGAGACAGACATCCAACACTTGATAAGATGCAACACGATTTTATTTAACATCTAAACTATTATACATGTTCAACTGTGGGTTGACACTATACTGACTTGACTGGAGACCTGATACTAGCCTAACCAGACTTACTAGCTACCACATGGTGTTTGCACTGGCTAGCTCACTAACTCTGACTGTCTCAGAGGCTGGGTCCCGAGAAAGAGCGGGAAACTGGTGCCCTCTGGCTTTATAGTGGTTGTGTCTTGTCTGGTGATTAGCTGCTCGGTTCTGTGTGCTTACTGGTCATCCTGTGTGTCAATCACTGCCTATCTGCACTCCATTATATACATAGATGTATATTATGACAGGGGTGGTCTCTAGTGGGAGTCCCCTTTGTGTGCTTACAGGTCATCCTGTGTGTCAATCACTGCCTATCTGCACTCCATTATATACATAGATGTATATTATGACAGGGGTGGTCTCTAGTGGGAGTCCCCTTTATGGAGGTGTCTCTGGTGGGGGGCTCTTATGGGCTTCTGGTGGGTGTCTGGTGAGGGGGTCTGGTGGATGGGCCAGGTGGGGTGGGATGGGCAGGATTTGCAATGTGAGGCTGAGAGAGTCCCTTCATTAGAGACCACGAGGTCCACTGCTCCAGGGCCACACTAACAAATACCTGCGCCAATCCACGCCCACGTGAATCCCAGCCGAGACGACTGAAGAATCACAGAAGCGCGGAGAATAAGGTGCCCTGTCCATTAATAGAATGCAAATGGGCCAATTGACCTATTTGCGTCCTCCTGCTTTTGAGGGGCATGAACTTTGATGCAGCCGCCAGTGGGGGACGGGATTATCAGAAAGGGCACCAATCAGTTTTTTTGCAATGCTGGATTCTCCGCCCAAATGCAGAACTCTCTGCCGGCGTCGGGCAGTGCAAAACCCAGCCCAGAGCCAGTAGAGAAACCAAAATTGGACAGCCATCTTTAACACAATTTGTTTCATCCTCTGACCTTCAGCGAGGATTCTCAATAATAAAAAAAAGTTGAAATGCTTTTGAGGAAAAAATCTGTTCAGATCGGCAGTTGCTAGTAAGAGTAACTGGAAACATTCTCATTGTTACAGACAAGGGAGAGAGTAAAACTGAATGCTTTTATTTTATCTCCGGCTGTCCGAAAGCGGAGGTGAAATGAAATGAAAATGGCTTATTGTCACAATTAGGCTTCAGTGAAATTACTGTGAAAAGCCCCTAGTCGCCACATTCCGGCGCCTGTTCGGGGAGGCTGGTACGGGAATTGAACCGTGCTGCTAGCCTGCCTTGGTCTGCTTTAAAAGCCAGCTATTTAGCCCAGTGTGCTAAACCTGTTTTAGTTTTTGAAGCCAGTTGTGTGTTTCCCCAATCTCCCTATTTGTGACACCTATTTTAAAGTACATTCCTCTCTGAAATCAGTTTAGTGATACATTCAAACCAGGAGATAGTCACAACTCCATACACACACAGAAGCTCACAAAAGGAAGGTAGGAAACAAGAGTTTTTACAACTGCGAATACCTTAAAAAAAAGAACCACAGATATGGATATCAGTTCAAGTAATTGCCAGAATCCTGAAAGTCACTGTGAAGAGTGTCTTTATGTAGGAATTACAGTTGAGGCGGGTTCAGGTAGCTAGCAGCAGAAGTTGCAGCATTCCTTTAAAGTTGATGATGATGCAGCACGGTGCAGTTGGTTAGACAGAGACTCAGCAGATAGCAGGAGTCTTCTAATGGGTAGCTTACTCCCTTTGTCTGCATGGGTTTCCTCGAGTGCGCCGGTTTCCTTCCACAGTCCAAAGATGTGCAGGTTAGGTGGAATGGCCATGATAAATTGTCTCTTAGTGTCTAAAGATGTGCAGGCTAAGTGAGATTATGGGGCTATGGAGAGAGCACGGGGGAATGGGCCTAGGTAAGGTGCTCTGTCAGAGGGTCGGTGCAGACACGATTGGCTGAATAGTCTCCTTCTGCATTGTAGGAACTCTAATTCTATGGTTCCAGATAAACCAGGCTTTGAGGCTTAGACATGATGATGGTCAGCCAGGACTCCTGTTGTGGTGTTTGCAGGCTTGAGGTTAAACAACAGATTGAGTTAATAGTCTAGAAATGTAATAATAACTGTCCTAAGATCCAGAAGCTTAGATCATGTGCGACTGCCCACTGAGAATCAGTGGCAGATGAAAATAATTTTCTGTACCAACGGTCAAAATCCATTGTTCAATTTGGGCGATAGAGGGTGGCTGCTATGATTCTGCAGCTATGAGTTTTGATGGTTCTTCAGATTGGAGAGACAGATCACCTGCTGGTCCCTGGTTTTATTGATTGTAATCTGACCTCACAATGACAAAGTGGAGATTCCAAAAGGATGAGGGTTGAGCTTTTGTCCACAACTGTTGCTGTAAATTTCCAGAAAGGGTAGCTAGCTTGTAAATCAGCTGACAAGTAGCAGCCATCTTTAGGCTCAGCAAAGTCTATTTTTATAAAGACAAAAGTAAGATTTGATTTAAACAGTTTAGGATTTGTCTCATGCCTTATAGACATGACATCATGATTTGCATATTTAATTAAAAAATGAAGTTTGGTGATAATAAGGCCTATTTTAGCTCTGTCTGCTCAGTGGAAATCAGGCCATTTATAGGGCAGCATGGTGGTTAGTCTCACAGCACCAGGGACCTTGGTTAGATACTGGCTTCGAGTGACTGTGTGGAGTCTGCACATTCTCCCGTGTCTGTGTGGGTTTCCTCCAGGTGCTCTGGTTTCCTCCCACAGTCCAAGGATGTGCAGGTTAGGTGGATTGGCCAGTCTAAATTGTCCCTTAGTGTATAAAGGTCAGGTGGGAATACGGGGTTGGCAGGGGAATGGGTCTGGTTAGGGTGTTCTTTCAAAGGATTGGTGCAAGCCCAATGGGCCAAATGGTCTCCTTCTACACTACGATTCAACATAGTTAGAATGGTCAATGTGACTTTCTTGCACCCATCCTCTGACCACGAGTCTTTCGCTGACCCGCTCTTTTGAGCAGAAAGACACCTGGCAGATAGCAGCAAGCCCTTCTTTTAATTACACTATCAGGACCTGATTGCAATTTTAACCTGAGGCCTGCGTGTTAATGGCCTCACCACCAACCCAACTTGACAAAAACCTGAGGAGCCAGGGCCAGGAAAGTAAGCACACTTCTAAAACTTTTTTACATTCCATTAATGGAGCTAGAGGAGCAGAAATGATGTCTTCTCAGTGTTCCTGCAACTTCTAGCTCTTGACCCTTCCTTCGTGTTTCTAACTGCAGCTTCCTGCCATCTGAAATCCCTTCCCATTGGATTTGTGTTGGAGACTGATTGGGCCTGTGCAGATGAGGCTCTGGGAGTTGAAATCTAATGGGCCTCAACCAGTCGAGGGCAGAATTGTTTTTTGTCTGCCTTGGGCCCTGCTCATCTGTAATTAAAATTGCCCCAAATAATTAATTAGTTACACATTGTTGGTTTCTGTCAGAAAACTTCGAATTTGTTTGATAGAAAGTAATCTTAAATTGAATTGTTTTTTTAAATCCAAGGTGATGCATAGTTCTGAGGGAAAGGGCAGATTGTTTCCACATCTTATTTTTGACTATCCCTTCAAATGCAAGATTTTAAGATGAACATAATGTTTAGTATTAGTCAACGCTATGTAATACATTGTAAACATGCGTGCTGGGTTTATGGTGCTGTAAATCCTACAAACTGGAGACCATTCCACTGGAGGTTAATAAGGTTTTATAGCCAGCATTTTAATGACCCGCATTCCATTTTATGGGCAGTACAGCAGTCAATTTTAATTAGGAAACAAACTAGCTCATCATACCTTAAAGATGCACTCACATGAAATATCAAGTCTCATTAACCACAGAGCCAATCGTGAAGCAGAATGTGGATGAATGAGGTATTTTTGAGAAATTGTAATAGTTATAAAATGTGGCATTATCATCAATTCCAAAGTACAATTTTACATGTACTGTGTTTGTTGAACATTGGAGTGCACTGCAATGTCAGCAAGGATGAGGTATCAATAAAACAGAGAAACACATTTTTGTACATTAACAAACTGGGCAAAGGAAATTGGATTAATCTCCTATTAAATGTAGCATGTATGCGATGCAAAGTAAAATCACAGATGACCTGAAAGGTCACACAGTCACTTATTATTAGTATTCAGTCGTGCAGTGTTACAAGTCCAAGAGACGGCAGAACAAATTTCCGCTTTTAGCTTAGATGCAGTGACGCTGCAGTTAGGACTGCCACTCCTGTGTAGCTCATGTATGAATGTAACTGACAACTCAGGTAGCTTTTAATGTTTAAAAAAAGCAACATCCTTTCAATGTTGAAAATCTGAAATAAAAACAGAAAATGCTGCAATTTTGCTCAGTGAGCCTGGAAGCACTTGCAGACAGAGAAGTAGCATCAGAATTAGAAGAAATAAAAGATTTAGCAGTATATAAGCAAGAACAGAGTCAGGGTAAAAAAGGGGAAGAGAAATAAATATAGGGCGAGGTCTTCCGACTGTCCACGCCAGCAGGAGCTTCCAGTCCCATGGTCGGCGCATCCCCCCCCACCATGCGTTTGCCAGCAGCGTGGGGTGGATTCAATGGGAGATTCCATGAAATTCCATGAAACACACCTCAGGGAATGCCAGGGAAACAGGAGGAGGACAGGAGTGAATAGATGGGAAAACTGATGATGGTAGGAAGGAATAAGCCTGTTTGTCATTTAATGTCTCAAGTCCTCTACTCTCCCTTGCCTCCACTTTATCTTCCTTTCCTTACCCACCCCTCCATTCACCTATCTACCCCTTGAAAAATGAAAAATGCTCGATATACTCAGCAGATCAGACAGCATCTGGTGCAGAGTGCGAAATTGGCAATGTTTCAGATCAATTATCTTTTTAATGGCAAAATGTTAACCCTATTTTTCTCTCTTTTCAGGTGCTGTCTGACATGTTAAGTGTTCTGAGCATTTCCAGTTTTAATTTAAGCTTTTCAGCATCCTTAGCCTTTTCTCCTTGTGTCCCTAACTTTTCTCCCTGTTCTGTACTTACTCATACACAGGTAAATCTTAAACTTCCAACTGTGAAACCTCATCCGAAATGTTTGCTCTCTTCCTCTCTTCACAGATGCTATCTGATCTTTTAAATGTTTCCAGTATTTTCTGTTTTCTTCAGCTTTTACTGTTAACGAGAATTAACTTTTTTTTTAAAAAGGGAAAGATTTTACAAATTGGTTTTAAAGTCTTTTTTATTCAATTCAAAACTGGCAAAGTGACCAATATGCCGTAGGTACTTCAATGGCACAAATGAAACAGAGGCAACTTCTTACTAGACTTCTGCAATTAAGGGGAATGCGGTATCCTGATTTCCCGTTTCCATGGGAGTGAATTGAGTTGCAAATGTACAATTTTCTTCCTTCATATTTTACAATTTCTTCTTTGTCCCTTTTTGTTCTCTAGACATATCATTCATTGGGAGAACTTTTTCTGTGTCTCTGATATTCTGTGATTAATCATCAGGAGGTACTTGAAAATGACTCTGGCCGACACAGTCTCTGATTTCTCTCTTTTATTCAAAATGCTTTATAGCAGCTGATTAGTCTCATTGATGACGCTGATGTTAACTGGATACATTGTGAATGCCACGCGTGCGTGTGTCTGTGTGTCACATGACGATGAGATCAGATGCAAGTGTCAGTGGCATAGTCAAACATGCCAAAAACATGAGCAGGCATCATTGATTCAATGTCTGTGAAGAGATTTATTGGAGGAGGGGGAAAAAAGAAGAGAATTGAGATTTCTGAAGCAGTTGATTATATAAGAAGTCAATGTGGAAAAGTAAATGTCAGTGAATCTATTGAGCCCATTTATTCAAGATAGCCATTAACAGCTTCTATTAATTCAAGCTTCATAATTTATTTAACCTCTTAGATAACAAGTGAAGAAAACAAAAGAACCTTCTTCAAGGCATTCTAGCTGCACAGGTACAGAAGCAAAATGTTTCACATTACTAATTTAATATTATGAAAAATAAATTGGCTACATCCCACTAATTTACATAGGATGCTTGAACACACTTATCCCTATAAGGGGCAGCACAATCGTGCAGTGGTTAGCACTGCTCCCTCACAGCACCAGGGCCCTAGGTTCAATTCCAGCCTTGGGTAACTGTCTGTGTGGAGTTTGCACGTTCTCCCTGTATCTGCGTGGGTTTCCACCAGGTGCTCCTGTTTCCTCCCACAGGTTAGGTGGATTGCCACACTAAATTTCCCCTTTGTGTTATGGGATGTGCAGTTTAGGTTGTGGAGTTGGCTGGGGAGTTGGCGTAGGTGGAGTGTTATTTTGGAGGTTTGTGCAGACTCGATGGGCCGAATGGTCTCTGTCATGATATCCACATTAGCATATCATGGTGCAATCACACACACACTGATGGACAGGTAGTTGGACCAACCAATACACACACAACATCGCAGCCAATCACCAGTGAGAGCACACGCACTATAAAACAGGGAACACCACAGTTCCCGCTCATTCTACCAGGAGATAGCTCAGAGCACAGAGCTCACAGCGTGCCACTCAGACATAGACCATGTGCTGAGTGCCTCACCAAGATAGTGAAAGGGCTGGGTCCACAGGTTAGCTGGTGAAGCACGAACCTCAGCCAGCAGTTATTAGTTGTTATTGTTTAAGACAATAAAACAGAATTGTACCATCTACAACCGTGTTGGTTCATTTGTGTATCGGAACACCCAACAGGACATGATACCAGGAGTGGAAAGTAGCCAGCGACTGTGAGACCTACCTGCACCGTTTCAGAAATCCGCCATCCTGCTCCATGGAAAACATCAGCCTGCCGCAGCCGCTCCGAATCGCTGGAAATCTTGGCGTCAACTGGAAGCTGTTTAAACAGCGCTTCCAGCTCTTCCTAGAAGCCACAGACAGGGAGAATGCACCGGACACCAGGAAGATTGCCCTCCACCTCTCCACGGCGGGGCAACACACCATCCACATCTACAACTCCCTGGCATTCGCGGGAGGCGAGGACAAGACAAAATACAAGACGGTGCTTCTAAAGTTCGAGGAACACTTCAGCGTGGAAGTTAATGAGAGCTTCGAGAGGTACCTCTTCCAGCAGCACCTGCAGGATAAGGATGAGCCTTTTCAATCTTATTTGACACACCTCTGTATCCTCGCGCAGTCCTGCGGCTATGAGGCCACATCCGATTCCATGATTCGGGATCAGATAGTTTTTGGGGTCACCTCGGACACCCTACGCCAGCAGCTCCTCAAAATAAAGCGCCTCACCCTAGCCACCGCCATCGAGACCTGCGTCCTCCATGAGAACGCGACCAGCCGGTACTCCCAAATCCAGATGGCCGAATTGGCACGGCAGGGGTCCTATGAGGCAGAGCGGGTCCAGTCGATCGAGTTCACGCATGTGATGTCCAGTCCCTTGCATCCCCAGTCGAATGGCAAGCCGGAAAAGGGCGTCCACATCGTGAAGCGGCTCCTCTGCAAGGCAGCTGATGCCGGATCTGACTTCTGTTTAGCCCTGCTGGCCTATCGCTCGGCCCCAGTGTCCACGGGCCTCTTGCCAGCCCAGCTGTTAATGGGTCACACCCTCAGGACCACTGTGCCGTCCATTCATGTTCCTGACCTCGACCATGCTCCAGTACTGCGAAGGATGCAACAACAGTGTACTCAGCAGAAGGTGGCACATGACGCTCGGGCAACCGATCTTCCTGCCCTGGCGCCTGGAGACAACATCCGCATACACCTACCAGAGGGCGGCTGGTCGGCAACCGCCGAGATTCTCCGCCGCCTGGCTCCCCGCTCGTTCCTGGTTCGCATGCCTGATGGCTCCATTCGCCGACATAATTGGCGGGCCCTTCGGCTGGTTCCGCGCTCGCTACGAGATCATGAACCGGTGCCACGCCCTCCTGTTGTCCCTGATGTCGACTTCGTTGAGCTTCCTGCCACTCTGCCTATTCCTCTCTCGCCCGTGGCCAGGCCCATTCCTCAGCCGGTGGATCCTGACCCACCCTTGAGGCGGTCAACCCGAATTTGTTGCCCACCTGATAGACTTGACTTATGAGCCTGTTAGCACACTGGGCTCACTGAATTGTTTTACAGTACTGTTAACGTGTTTCGTTCTTGTCATTCCAGAAGTTCTCTCTCGTCGTTTGCTGATTGCATTTGTTCTGTTATTGGTACAACCTCATTGCTCTGTTGCACCTGACACCTTCCTCTGTATATAGTTTAGACTCATGTACATGTTGTAAATATTGCACACACATACTCAGATGCACTCAGTACACACTAATAATTTTTTCGCATGTAGGCACATATCCTTGTGAAAAGGGGGGATGTCATGATATCCACATTAGCATATAATGGTGCAATCACACACACACTGATGGACAGGTAGTTGGACCAACTAACACACACACATCGCAGCCAATCACCAGTGAGAGAACACACACTATAAAACAGGGAACACCACAGTTCCCGCTGATCCTACCAGGAGATAGCTCAGAGCACAGAGCTCACAGCGTGCCACTCAGACGTACACCATTTGCTGAGTGCCTCACCAAGATAGTGAAAGGGCTGGGTCCACAGGTTAGCTGGTGAAGCACGAACCTCAGCTAGCAGTTATTAGTTGTTATTGTTTAAGACAATAAAACAGATCTGTACCATCTACAACCGTGTTGGTTCATTTGTGTATCGGAACACCCAACACGACAGTCTCCTTCTGCACTGTAGTGATTCTATAACTTTATAATTCTTCCATACTGGATATATACTCAGTTTATTTTAAAAGAAGCAGCAATAAGATATATACAAAACTAGGAGTAACTAAAATTATGAAGGGGCTTGAGAGAATAGAAGCTGAGAGGTTTCCACTTGTGGTCTACACCTTAACAATAGACTATTAAAATAATATACTCACTAATAAATTCAGTGATGAATTGAAGAAAAAAACTTCTTCACTTAGAAAGTGGGAAGAATGTGAAACTTGAGGTTAAGATGAATGGCATTGCTGCACTTAAACGGAAGTGACATAAGAACATGAGGGATAAAGGAGTAGAAGGTTAGCTTGAGTGGGTAAGATGTATTCAGGTGGGAAGGAGGAGATTTAAGGGATGAATATCAACGTGGAGCTGTTCGGCCAGACAGCCTGTTTTGGATTCAAATTCCTTGAAATTATGGGCCGCAACTTCCTCGGAGTCGCAATTAATGTCTTTGACAGGCCGGGGAGAAGGTAAAGTGTCTCAGGTACATGGATAGGAGTTGGGAGTTAGGCAGTTGGGAAGTGATGCATGGGGAAAATCAGAGGCCGTGGGGATGGACTTTTGGTGTGTGGGGGAATGGAGGGTGGGAGACCAGGGAGGTGATTAGGTTTTGGGGCCCTGGGAGGGGGATGGAGGATGTCAGTTCTTGGGGAGGTGCTCAGAAGCCATGGCGGCTAGAAGGGGAGGGGTGCGTACCACAGATGATGTGGGGATTGGTCAGAACTAAAGGATGGGGATCAGGACAAGTCGGGGGTAGGAGTGATGGTGATGTGGGGAGAGATTTTAGGGGTGGGTTGAATCTTGGGAGAGATGGGGAGTTGAGAGGTGGGATTGGTCTTGGTGTAGGATTTGAGGGTTTGGGGCAGATTGTGTTGGACTAGGGAGATTAAGATGGGTCAGGTTGGGGAAGGGTGTGTATCCGGCCTGCAACCATGGGGGTCAAAGGTTGTCACACTGTATTCTCACTTGAACGGGAATGATCTTTTCCTGAAATTCTGATCCAGTTCCAAATAGCAGATTCAAACTCCTTCCTCGATAATCTCTATATCTTAAAGTTACCAAGGCAGTTAGCCTCAATCAATGTACTTTTTACTGGAGCAGTTTTTAAAATGAAAACAGAGAAAAACAGGCAAAACACTTCTTTCTCCTTCTGCTGTCCAAAGCAGTCAAACTGAAACTGAAACCCCATCTCACCTCACAGCCACAGCCCAATGTGCTACAAGTCACATGCTAAGAGACGAAACCTATCTCAAAGGGACACTCACATGACAACATGTATTCCTATTCCAATCTGCAAACTTAATTGTACTGTAGAAACAATGCAGAATTGATTTTTGTCAGACAAGTATGGAAAACTCCTCCCAATCTTCACTCCCAGGTGCATGTGATGCATTAATGGAAAAACAGTGAAGGTGAAAGAATCCCAGGACCAGATTATTGGTAATGAATTACCCAAACTGAACATCAGATGGAACGTTAGAGTACAATACCCAAATGATGGCCCATGGAATCCACCAGAAATCATCAGAGCCAAGACCACATGAAGTGTGAATACCAAATGGCATGACAGTGCAACAAAACAGATGCCACATCAGAATAATACCACAACTAGAAACACTGAGGAATTCTATTGTGAAAGGAACATGATATAAGACATGATACAAACAAAGCAGCCCAACCAGCATTCAGAAGACATATAATTAGCCTACAGACAAGATCACTGTAACCGAGTCCAGACTGATAAACAGGGGGCGGGATTCTCCACCGACGGGATTCTCCGTTTTGCCGGCGCCCGGGGTTTCCCGATGGCGTGGGGTTGCCCCACAATGGGAAACCCCATTGACCGGCTGGCATAATGGATCATCCCACCGGTGGGTCGGAGCAGAAAAGTGGCGCGGCGGGACGGGGCGGAAAATCTAGCCCAGGGTCTTGTAAATTTATTGCTTTGTATAATGGTGTATTCAGATACAATGTTAGTTTATTTTGCCTTCATAGAAATAATTGTTTAAGGATGAATTTCTAGGTCAGAAAAAAATGGGGATGTTATGCGATGATGCACAGATACCTTTGAGGACATATTTTAAACTGCTGTCAATCATTATGACTGAGACAAGACGTGATGTAATAACCTCATGACTTGAACTCAGTTAACAGCAATAGTTGTTGAGATCAGACATGTGTCATAATAATGGAGGGAAACCACCAAATTACATCCAGAAATATTTAACTTTGACTAAAACCTGTGAGTTTTTAAAATTGAACATACCAGCCAAAAATGGCAGAGGATTTTAAATCTGCCACTGGCTGAATTTTTGGTGGGTGATACTCAGTGAGAGACAATGGAACCACTCTGTTTCCAAAGAAGGACACTTTTAAAGCATACCAAAATGAATTGGCATCTCCGTTGGAGACAATGGGAGATATGGGATATGACTGTCACCTCATCAAGAAACATCCTGTGCGCAATGTCCCAGACAGACCTGTGGGTTTCACCTTCCAGGCATATGCAAACTCTGGGATAAAAGTCATCTCAAAAGCTGCTCCTGGGGGTATAGCAAGCAGCACCACCCCTGTAAAAGTCTTTTGCAGGTATCTATCTTTCTCTCTCTGATTACAGAAGTAAGCCAAGCATGCAAAGACCTCAGCTAAAAAGGGAAGCTTTTCAATCAAACTGCAGGATACTGGAATCTCAAAACCAACTAATTGCCCCCTGAAGTCTTGAATCTTGAATCTCAAGTCAGATCACTCAACCATCTACTCCTCATGAGTCAAGAATTGTTTCATATATCATATTATTTCTTACTTAGTTTGGATTCAACTCTCATTTCTAATCTATATGATTGGATTGCATGGTGCAATTTAATGGCCTCGTCGCGCTGGATTTGGTAACACGGCGAGGCTGTTTAATCTCACGAGAGGCCTCACATGCAATTCGCGACACTTGGAATGCCTCGCGCGATTTAATGAGATCTTGTGAGACATCACGATCTGGATCTCACCTTCACTGGGTGAGATCCAGATCAACAAATTTAAATGTTCCAGTAGGCTCCATTAAATATGCCTGCCCTAGATTCACCCAAGGCCTGGAACTAATAGCCTCACCTGGGAGATCTTGCCATGGCACAGTTTAGCACTATTTGATGTGTGGACAAGGCACAATGGCACCTAGGGTGGCCTTCCAGGTGATTGGAAGCCCCAGGGTGGTTGGGCTCTGGGTAGGGTGGTATACTGGCACCTCTGCTGGCACCTCGGCACTGCCACCTGTCAGTGCCACCCTGACATTGCCATTGCCAAGGTAGTACTGCCAGGCTTGTGGGGGCACTGCCAGGGTGCCAAGTTGGTGATGCCGAGTGCCAGGTTGCTTGTGCCAGGGACCGGGCCCAGGGGAACCCTAACTAAGAGGTGGGGCAAGCAGGGTGCTTAAGGACTTCTTGAGAGGTAAGTTGGGGCAGGGGGAGGGCTCCAGAGGTTGCAGTGGGGTTCCGTGGGGGAGTCGAAAGATTGGGCGGCATTTACAAAAAATGTAGAGTTCCCAATTTCTTTTTTCCAATTAAGGGGTAATTTAGCATGGCCAATCATCCTACCCTGCCCATCTTTGCATTGTGGGAGTGAGACCCACGTAGACACAGGAGAATGTGCAAACACCACACAGACAGTGACCCGGGGCCGGGATCGAACCCGGGTCCTCAGCGCCATATGGCAGCAGTGCTAACCACTGTGCCATCAAGCCGCCCCAGAGCGACATTTTTAAATACTGCCCCGATCTGTGAGTCATCTTCCTATACTGACGAGCTCATGCTCAGCTCGTCAGTGCAGAAAATCAGATAAGTGCAGCCTTGGCGGGGCATTCCCCCCAGAGCCAAAATAAAATGGCAGAGTCCCATTAGATAGTAGGGTCGTCTCGGCCCACAGGTGCCGAGAAACACCCACTTTGCGTGCCCAAAACAGGACTCTTTTTTCGTATAATCATGCCCTTGAATAAACAAGGGGTGCCAGTTCATCCCTCCTCACCTGGTCATAACAATTTGGGAGTCTCCGAGCCAGATGGTAATAAATTGGGGTGTACATCCAGGTTTTAAATAAATTGTGGGCTTGTGCTGAGGAAATCCCCACATGGGGATGGAGGCTAACAAATCGAGAGATCTTATCCGGGTTAACAAATTTGCGGAACCTCACCTGGGGACTGGTCAGAACACATATCTCTGCATAGTCTTCGAATTAACATTGTATGCATATAATCTCACCTTCACATAGAAAATCCACATTATTGTTGATGTGTTATGTACTCTGGGATAACACAGGCTACAACTCGATGCAGCTTTGACCAAAAGATACTCCAGACTTTGAAGTAAGTTCAATGTGATTTATTGAACCATTAGCACAGTTCTCTATGAGTTCGACTCTCCTGCTAATCTTGCTATAGTAACTCAGCCTAACTAACCAGTCTGCTCTAAGCCACGTGGTGGGTGTGATGCTTCTGATCTGCCCCTGTCCTTCTCTCTAACTGTCGCCTGTGGAAAGAGACAGAGCATGTGTGCCCTGTCCTTTTATATGGGTTGCCCCCTTGTGGTAGTGTCACCTCTGGGTGTCTTGATTGCCCATTGGTCATGTCCTATTCTATGTGTTCATTAGCTGTATGTCTGCATGTCATGACATCACCGGTGCTCCCTCTCGTGTTTACTTAGTTGTAGTATATTTACATTAATCCCTTGTGTATATACAGTGATGGATATCACCACAATTGTGTCACCAATCCTTGCATATGATCAGTGTGTTTATGCCAAATGGAAGAATGTGCCGACATAAGCCCTCATCTTGTGCGATATTTCATTGCATGGCTTCTGAAAATCCAAATGTATTCACTGGTTCCCCCCTTAGCTACTCTGCTAATTGCAATCTCAAAAAACTCAAATCGATTTGTGGAACTTAATTTCCCTTTCATAAAACTCTGCCTAATTGTAATGTAATTTAGCAAAATGGTTCCACAAACTGTAATGAAAATTGACACAAAATGGATAGAAGCGACTGCTGTCTCAGACTGGCCCACAGTTTGTTCATGTTTATTTCCCATTAATTCCTTTGCTGCTGGCATCACATCTGAAATGAAATCCACATTAGGACTGGCTCAGTATATTGGAAGGTAGTGGCATTTTATGTCTGTTACAAGAACATGATTCACACGAAGCCTTGTAAATATGAAGTGAAGAGGCCATCTCATTGCCTGTACGTAATTATTCACTGTAGTCTGCTATTCCACAAATAAAGGCTTGTGATGTGTAATCATTCTCAGTGGATGTACACCGAAAAAATAACTAGAAATGCCTGACAGCCCACACACCACTCTTAGTCACAAGTAGATCATTTTGCCTACATCGGTGTTGGAATGTGATTTGCATATCCAATTACCTTTTTTGCTTTCTTGAATCTGAGCAGAGTCAATTGCACTTTTACATTTTTGATATTTCTGTTTATGAGAAAAAACATTCTGCCAAAATTTTAAAAAGTGATGTTTTTGCTGATGATAGTATGTTACATAACCTCATCATATTCTTCAGCTCACTGGAGGGGGACCTTTTACTCAGTCAGCCTCTGCAGAACCTCTGCAAAACTGTTCACAAATCTGTTGGAACTAATTACTATATTGTTGCATAAGAAGAGGCTTGAAAGCACGAGCCACGTAATTATCCTGAGCTGTACTGCCATATAAACACTTTGGTCCTGATATGCGCCCATAACTTGCATTGGATCCTCAGGCGGAAGATCATATGCCGCATATGCGCTTCTGGACTACGCAGAAGGCCCAAAGCATGGACACGCATGCTGAAAGCACACCAGGTTCAGACTTCTGTTCCTGTGTCTTTTAAGTCCTTTGCCGCAAGTGCTGCGCTGAAGCAGCTGAATGTGAAATCACGGGAGCGTTAACTTGGCCTGCTTACCCTGGTGTAAGGGAAGGTTTTGAGCTTGTTCATTTCCACATTTTCTTCCTGTCCAGAATCATCGAGCAGAGACAGGAGACATCGGAGAGGACTTTTTTGGTGTCTTAATCTTTTGCAATAGTGTTTATAAATCTGTTTAAAATTGCCCTTTAAATTGGAACAAAAAAAGAATTGGGAACTCTAAATTAATTTTTTTAAATACTTCAATAGGAAGTGAGTTTGAGGTCACAGAAAGTGAAAGAAAGATTTTTTAAACTTTGGTTTGTCATGAGGATGTTAATTCCATTAAAGAAACGACAATGGATAGTGTTTGGAGCGTATGTAATATTCGGCGATCACTTGACAATAAGTATCATTGTTATAAAGACCCAGGAGGCCGAATAGTCGGGTGAATGGAAGTTTATTCATGGTCAAAAGGAAACGGCCGTCGGCCGTAAAGGCGACAGATGCACACGGTATCAGTCCCAGTCAGGACTACCAACATGCCAGTCCCTGTCTGGGTCGGCCTTTATACAAGATAATTATAAGCCCCAGCTGGGTGGCCTCTGCCCACTAGCGAGGAAGCTCATATGCCACAAATCCCATGGAGAGATCGATTAGGGTATCTCCATAGGCCTCGTGGGGTTATCACACCCTTCCCTCCCCAAGTCCGAATATACACCTTCAGTAGCCATCTGAGGAGGCCTTCTTTGCCGCTTTGCATGTGGTTGTGCTTCTACCAGTGTTGCGTCCACGGCGAGTTGTACTTGACTAAATAGTGGTCCCATAAGAGGTGGAGGTTACGACGTTTCTGTCGCGGCTACCTCTGAGGCTGTTTCTCTGCCTTTGAGGGGGTCCATATGTTGACGCAAAGTCTTCCCTTGCATTCTGACCATGCACAGTATGGCCTTGTTTTCTCCAACACGATCCCCGGGAGCCAATGGGCATCGACTCTGAAATTCCGGACATATCCTGGGCGGGATTTTCCGATGGCGAGTCAGAGGGTCCGCGCCGGGCCGCCGGCATCATCGATTCAGGCCCCGAAAAGGGGCCAGAGCGGCGCCGTCATCGCCCGACGCCCGGATGACACGGCGCCGAGTCATTTTAAGTGCGCGATACTCGCCCAGGCCCCGACACAGAGAGATGGCTGCGCCCCGCTGTGCCGCTCCCAGGTTCCGGGACAATGACCTGGAGACTTGCTGGACGCAGTGGAAGAGCGGAGGGCGATCCTGTGCCCAAGACGTGGCCACCGGCACACGGCCAGCTCAGTCAGGTGCAGCTGGCATGATGTGGGCATCGCCGTTAGTGCTGTGGGGCACACCCCACGCTCAGGAGAGCAGTGCCGCAAGAAGCTCCACGACCTCACGAGGGCAGCCAGGGTAAGTACCCCGGGGCCACACCCCAGGCCTCCCTTCCCCCCCCACCACGTGCCGTGCGCCCCCCCTGCCCATGCAGGGGGGGGGGCACCACGTACCATACGACCCACATGGGCACCACACCGCCCTTACGAGCTGCCATGGCGTGGTGCCCAGTGCCCCCGCCCCCAGTCATAATGTTGCCAACATCTGCGTGTCTTGTTGCTGACCAACTAACTCTGATGCTTTCCCCCCCCACCCTGCAGGATGAGACAGCCCACAACCATCATGACTGTGCAAGAACTGGAGGGGGATCACCTGTGCTGCACCCCCTCACCGTCCATGAGCAGAGGGCTCTGGACCTCGCTGGGGGAGCCGCCACCCGGGAGGTAGCGCCATGCCAGATCGGAGGAGCAGTACCAATTGAGACTCACCTGCCTGGCTCCCTCAGCCCCTCACCTCCCCCCTCCACCCCCTCACACTGCACCCCCTCACACTGCCCCCCCATCCCTTAACCCCCATCACACTCCACCCCCTCACACTGCCCCCTCCACCCCCTAACACCCCCTCACACTCCACCCCCTGACACTGCCCCCTCCACCCCCTAACTCCCCTCACACTCCACACCCTCACACTGCCCCCTCCACCCCGTAACCCCCCTCACACTCCACCCCCTCACACTGCCCCCTCCACCCCCAACCCCCCGCACACTCCACCCCCTCACACTGCCCCCTCCACCCCCTAACCCCCCTCACACTCCACACCCTCACACTGCCCCCTCCACCCCCTAACCCCTCTCACACTCCACACCCTCACACTGCCCCTTCCACCACCTAACCCCCCTCACACTCCACCCCCTCACACTGCCCCTTCCACCCCCTAACCTCCCTCACACTCCACCCCCTCACACTGCCCCCTCCACCCCCTAACTCCCCTCACACTCCACACCCTCACACTGCCCCCTCCACCCCGTAACCCCCCTCACACTCCACACCCTCACACTGCCCCCTCTACCCCGTAACCCCCCTCACACTCCACCCCCTCACACTGCCCCCTCTACCCCGTAACCCCCCTCACACTCCACCCCCTCACACTGCCCCCTCCACCCCAACCCACCGCACACTCCACCCCCTCACACTGCCCCCTCCACCCCATAACCCCCCTCACACTCCACACCCTCACACTGCCCCTTCCACCCCCTAACCTCCCTGAAGCCGGGCACAGGAAACGGACGCACAGAGGAGTGATGAACACAGGATGGACAGTCAGGACACTGACTGCCATGAGACGGACGAAGAGAGCACGGAGAGCAAGGACAGTGACGGACAGAGGACGGCCAAACAGATGATGGACAGACCGGACACGGCCCCTCACATGGGCTGGGGACAACGTCCATCGGTCCAAGGCTCAACCCAGGAGACCCCAGACCTGGGGTCCGATGAGGACATGGACCTTGCGTCACTGCTGTCACCCACATCTTCCACCATCGCAGATACCCTCACCTCGGTTGGGCACATTAGTGATGAGGCTTCTGGGACACTGACTGGTGCACACCACACAGCCGAACCGGTACAGCAGTTGGAGGTAGGAGCAGCCGAGGGGCTGGCCAGTCGGAGGGCAGCCCAGCCCCAGCACCCAGCTGCTGCCCAGACGGTTCCCGGGTTCCTGGACTTACCAGACCCACCCACAGACTCGATGCGTTTGAAAACCCAGGGAGTGGACAAAGGGATGACGGCCGTCTTCCAGCATCTGCAGACGGAGTTGGAGGAGTCCATCCCTGTCCAGGAGCAGGGAGTGGTGCCGGTCATGGCTGCCACCCAGGCCAACACCGCACGGGTGATGTCCACGGAGGAGGCAATGGGGGCAACAGTTTCGGCCATGGATCAGGTTCTGCAAGGTGTGGGGCTTCATGTGCACGCGTCATCCGTGGCCCAGGACAGGGCTGCCCACTCACAGTCAGCCATGTCCCAGAGCCAGCTGGACATTGCCACCGCGCTCCGGGGTCTGGCCGAGTCTCAGCAGGCCATGGCCCAGTCTCAGCAGGCCATGGCCCAGTCTCAGCAGGCCATGGCCCAGTCTCAGCAGGCCATGGCCCAGTCTCAGCAGGCCATGGCCCAGTCTCAGCAGGCCATCGCTGAGCGCATCGGTGGCTTTGCCCACGTGCTGGATGGCGTCGCACAAGCCCAGAGGGAGGTCGCACAGTCCCTGACAGGGATGGCGCGCTCCCTGAGCTCCATCGCTGCGAACGTTCAGGCCCTGGTCGATGCCACAGCGGGCCTCCAGGACTGGCGGCGCCAGGTGTCGGTGGTGCCATGGGGCTTGTCTCCGCTCGCACCACCGTCCCATAGTGAGGCGCAGGGGCCACCGGGCTCCCCGAGGAAGGAAGAGGTTCTAGGGCCCGTCCCGGTGACTCATGCAAGGGAGATCCCGGAACACTCGGACTCCCCCCGTCCCGTCCCTGGTGCATCTGGTGGGCAGTGGGCCGAACAGGGTGGCACCACGCCATCCAGCATGCCCGCTGAGCAGCTTGGACCACCCAAGCCGGGCCGCCCCAGGAAACGCGCGCCGACGGTAGCCAAGTCGCAGGGCAGGAGGCTCAGCAGTCCACCTACACTCCTGCTGTACCGTCTGGGGAAACAGCAAGGTGTAGTGGTAGGGCCCGTAAGACAAAGAAGTTCGACACGTAGTAAGTTGGCATGGGTGCAGGGCACAGCTTAGTTATAGGGGCTAGGGCACTTGCATGTGAATCTCACAATTAAAGTCACTGTTACACCAAACCTATATGCCTCTGTGCTATGTCCATTGCCTGAGGGGTCATGAAGGGGACCCCCCCCACAACCCCCCATCGTCCTCGGAACACCGACGCCAGCTACCCCACATGGCCTTGTGATGGAGTGTCCGTGATGCATACAGGGACCACCCAGGTGGAGGGTGTAGCTGTGGCCATGAGTGAGACATTGTCTAATGATCCAGAGCTCACAGCTCACCGCAGAGCGGGTTGTCATCATTCAACATGGCACTGATCACACCCGCTTACACAAGGAATTGTGTGAGACCATCCAATTGTGCCGCAGGTGTAAGGTGCTGTGAAAGTGGTGGTGTGGGAGGTGAGGGTGCTGGGTGGTGCGTTTGGGGCGAACGGTGGTGCAAGTGCCTTGCTCAGCGATGCCCTCCCCCTAGTTGGTGAAACGTACGGCGATCAACGCCTCGCGTGCTCGCTCGCCAAGCCGGTGGCGTTGTGCAGCCTCCCGGCCATATCCAGCCCCCATGTCGCATCTGTGCCCCCATCCTCCTCCTTGACGGCCACTGGGATAGCATGTCCTCCCCCCATTCCAGGTGGTGCCAGGTGTGCCATGAGGTGGCAGAGATGTGTGACAGTCTCCCTACTCATCCGGAGTCTCCTCCTGCATGCCCTGTCTGGCAGGTCCTCGAAGGACATGCGGTGACGGTACACTCGAGACCTTATGGGGCAGTTCCGGCACCTTGGCACCACCACCTGCTCCTCCTCCTCCCCCTGCGCCCCATCAGGATCGGTATCCTTGTCCTGTGCATCCCCAACGATGTGGTGGTTATCGTCCCCCTCCACCTCCTCCTGTTCCTGTCTGGCGGGCAGGCCTGCAGCCTGAGTGGGTGGCACGGGGCACTCTGCGGCCAGTCCCACTGCTGCAGCCGCCGCTGCTGCAGGTGCTCTGAACCGCCTGCGTCGACGCTGCCATAGGGCCACCTGCAGGGCAGCGGTTCCCACCACAGCGGCGGGAGCGGGGGGGGGGGGGGGGGGTGGGAATACAACATGTTTAACGATGGCGCATTGACACCTCGACAGCCGGGTGCCAGGCGGATACATGTGTGCCCCAGTTGGCTGGTGTCGCTACAGACGCGCAGGCACCCTGACCCCTGCCCTCAGTATCCGTCCACCGCCCAGTTTTGACCGCCCCTCCTCATTGCGCCACCGTGGGCTGCCCATGCCCTCATGGGGGCTGGCATGTGTGTCGCCTTGACCCTTCCCAGAGATGATCTCCGTCAGCGGGGTGTTGCGACACCTGTGTGGTGGGGCGGGGGGCGGGGGGGCTGGGAGCACCTAAGGTCAAGGTGTGTGGCCGTGCGGGATGGCGGCGCCAGTGGCCTTTGCCCATCAGCATGACCTGAACTTGCAGGCATGGCTTCGCCACCGTCCTGCCATGGCAGGCCAGCTGGCATGTCTTTCCCGTGGAAAACCCTCCTCACCCCTCCCCAGAACATGGAGACCCCCGCCCCGACCTCCCCCCCACACCGAACACGACTGCTCCCTCCCCCCTCCTCCTTCCCCCCACCTCCCCCTCCTCCCTTCCTCCCCTCCTCCTCCCCCTCCTCTCTCCTCCTGCCCCCTCCTCCCCCCTCCTCCCCCCCCCCTCCTTCCCCTCCCCTCACCTCCTCCTCCACCCCTCCTCCTTCCCCCCTCCTCCTTCTCTTCCCCCCCCTCACTTCCTACATCCCCCCTCCTTCCCCCCCACTCCGAGCATGGCGGCACCCTTCCCCAAACCCCCCCCCCCCCCCCCCCGCCAGCACCAGCAGTGGACGCCACAACATGCTGCCTCCGAAAACGCTGGCCGCTCACCTCCTCACTCCGCATCGCCATCCAGCACAACTGGCTGCCGAATTTATTTTGCAGGGGTGAACCGCGACGGCGTGACCACAGGTCATGCCGTCGGGACTTCGGCCCATCCGGGCTGCTGAATAGCGGGGGGCCCAGAGAATCGCAAGACTTAACACCTCGGGCGATTCTCCGGGAGGCGTGGCGCCGATCTCGATGACGCCATTCTCACCGGTTGGGAGAATGGCAGAACTGAGTCGGACCAGCGTCGCATGAAAATCCGGTGCGAACGGCGATTCTCCCAAACGGCGCGGCATGGGAGAATCCCGCCCTCTGTGTCCCCTGGTTGGAAATGTCTCCCAGACGTCTTGTATTCATGATATTTCTTCTGGCTATCCTGTTTCAACTCGACCTTTCCACCGAAGCTTGAGAAAGTTAGACTCAAATGGGTTCCAAGGTGCTGGCCCATCAGCAGCTCTGCCGGTGCTACCCATGTCATGACATGCGGCATGGTCCTGTAATGAAAAAGGAACCTCGCTAGTCATCTATTCAGGGAGTCTGTGGTCTGCTTCCACATGCCTTGCTTAATTGTTTGAACCACCCACTCTGCCAAGCCATTGAAGGATGGGTGGTATGGGGCTGTCTGGATGTGTCTTACCCGTTGGCATGCATAAATGCTAAGAACTCCTCGTTCATGAACAGTGTACTGTTATCTGCGACTAGTACCTCTGGTATCTCATGGGTACTGAACAAGTACCGTAATTTCTCAATAGTGGCTCTCGAGGTAGTGGAGGTCATCCGGTGAACATCTAGCCACTTAGAGTGAGTATCTACAAGGACCAAAAGAATATGGACCCCATGAAAGATGTGGCCGAAGTCAGCGTGGGAATGTACCAAGGGTGCCCTGGCCATTCCCAGGGATGAAGTGAGCTTCTAGTGCTCCTAAATGCTGGGTACCTTTTTACCAGTCTCTTGATGTTGCTATTGATCCCTGGCCACCAGACAAAGCTCCTCACCAACATCTTCATATTTGAAGTCCTTGAGTGTCCTCTATGCAGGTCCTGCAGGATCGACTCTTGACCCTGCTGGGGAACTCTCCATTGGATGATACCATCCTCCACACTACGCTTCTGTTGCTACTTTATAGTAGTATGTATGATGTGGCAAATTTTCACCAATGTGGGATCTCTCTGAGTCCATGTATGAATCTGTGTGGCTGACACTGACAGAGTATCCATCAAATTCAGTGTCGCCACAACTTCACCCATTACTGATGGGCTCACAGGCAGTGGGAGGTGACTGAGGGCGATACTAAACTGTCTATTCATACCCCATAATAAAGCCCAGCTCTGTGTTTGGGCTGAGGCTATGGGGGGAATCTCCTTGTCCTCCTTGAAAAGACCCAGCAGAAGCTTATGGTCTGTGATGATGAGAAAATGCCGCCTGTCGATGAATGGATGAAATGTTTTCATCATATATATCACGGCCTAGCCCTCTCTCTCAATTTAGGCATAGCAGCACTCCGCATCTGCCAGGGTTCTGGAAGCATACATTGTAGGGAGTTTCATGTCATTGCCCCATCGATGGGGTAGTAGTGCTCCAATGCATATGAGAAGGCGTTACATGTGAGGACAAGCAGCCAGCAGGAATCGTAATAGGTGAGCAGCTGGGAGGATAATGGCCCTTCACCCAGGCGAATGCCTCCACTTGTGGAGCTTCCAAGCCCACTTTTGATTCTTCTTTAATAAGGCATGAAGAGGTACCAGCAGAGTGGCAAAATTCGGAATAAACTTCCCATAATAATTTAGGAGCCCCAGAAACAATCTCAATTCTGTCATATTTTCTGGAGTTGGGCTCTCTTTATTGCCTGGACCTTTTATGTCACTGGGTGCAAGCCACCTTTGTCCACATGGTAACCCATGGACGTACTACCTTGATCTGAAAGTCACATTTGCCTCTCTTGAGGCGGACACCTGTTTGCGAGAATTGTGTGAGGGCCTCTTCCAGATTGTCAAAGTGCACCTTTTCGATGGCCCCATAATGAGCGCTTCATCCAGGTATACTGCCACTTTGGATGCCTCCACTCACTCTTTGGAATATTGTATAAGTGGACCCTGAAGGGATGTCAAGTATACTCGTATACTCGTACTTATGGTCAAGTACTTTTGCGATGCGGTATCTAGCTCCAACTGGAGATATGCGTGGCTTATATCTAGTTTTGTGAACAAGTAACCCCCAGATAGTTTCCCGTGCAAAACAACCACATGCGGCATGGGATAGCGGTCCAGGCAGGAGGCCTCATCACTGGGACCACTGGTGTGGCCCATTCTGCAAATCGGACTGGACGATTCTCCAGGTGCCACCTTCATGGGCAGGGCATAGGGGACTGGTTGTGCTCTGAAGTATTTGGGCTGGGCCTCTGGGTTGACGGAAATTCATTCCTTGGGCCCCTCTTTAATATCCAGATCCTCCTGGAATACCCCCGGATACTTCCCAAGGACCTCATACAGGCTGCCGGTGCCCATCCGAACAGTCTGCTGCCAATCAAAGCAAAGTGTTCACAGCCAATCACGGTCCAACAGATTGCGTCCCGGCCCCTGCACCTCGATTGGTGGCAATCAGACAGTCAGGTCACTGGGGTCACTGTGGTTCCAATAATGTTCAGTGGCTCCCCAGTATACGGCACCAATCTGGCCTTGGCATCGTGCAGGTTTAATGGCAGGATTCCCGTGGGGAACCACAGGTGGGCAATATTGCCAGTACTCCCTGTCGTTCTCTGGGGAGGTGTCACACTAATCTGCAGTGGCCCTTGACTATTGAGTCCTGCCATGCCGTTGCACAGTTGTTTGCTGTTATAGTTGTGATCTGCTCATGCGAGAGCTGCCTTGAGAGGGTACTGATGACTGTATGGGATCGACCAACACTTTGCACAATGTAGTCCACGGAACCTTGGAGTTCCTGAACCCCCTTTTTCGCATTCTTGTGGGACAGGGCTAGCTCGATGGCCCTCTTCAAGTCCAGTATAGGCTCCGCCAAAAACTTCCTCTGAATGGCCATATTATTAATCCTGCACACCAAACGGTCCCTTAACATCTCTGAAATTCACAATGTTCACTCAGCCTTCGGAGTTGAGTTAAAAAGGCCGCAGCTGACTCCCCTGTAGTCCCCACAGCAGTATAGAATCAGTGCTGTTTGCAGTCATAATGGGTTCGATACCAACTCCACCAATTCATCAAAGGACTTTGAATCCGGGGAAGATGGGAGGCTTTTAATTATGCCGAAGGTTGGAGCCCCGCAGGCATTCAGGAGGATTACCTTCTGCTAGACCTCTCCAATGATGCCATTGGCCTGGAAAAGACACCTCATTTGCTCAGCGTACTGGGCCCAATCTTCCAGTCCTGCATCGAAAGCCTCAACTTCCCAAAGAGCGGCATTTTCCAAATGTCTGTCCAACACGTTGTTGCACGGCAATACCCTGGAGTGGTTGGGACGTCCAGAATTGGAATCATTGTTTTTTATCTTGTCGCCAGTATTAAGACCCAGGAAGCATAGTCGGGTGAACGCTAGTTTATTCGCTGTCAAAGGAAATGGCCGCTATGGCAGCAGATGCACACTGTATCAGTGCCAGTCGGGCTACCAACATGCCAGTCCCTGTCAAGGCCAGCCTTTAGAACAAAAGAACAAAGAACAAAGAAATGTACAGCACAGGAACAGGCCCTTCGGCCCTCCAAGCCCGTGCCGACGATGCTGCCCGACTAAACTACAATCTTCTACACTTTCTGGGTCCGTAGCCCTCTATTCCCATCCTATTCATGTATTTGTCAAGATGCCCCTTAAATGTCACTATCGTCCCTGCTTCCACCACCTCCTCCGGCAGCGAGTTCCAGGCACATACTACCCTCTGTGTAAAAAACTTGCCTCGTACATCTACTCTAAACCTTGCCCCTCGCATCTTAAACCTATGTCCCCGAGTAATTGACCCCTCTACCCTGGTGAAAAGCCTCTGACTATCCACTCTGTCTATGCCCCTCATAATTTTGTAGACCTCTATCAGGTCGCCCCTCAACCTCCGTCATTCCAGTGAGAACAAACCGAGTTTATTCAACCGCTCCTCATAGCTAATGCCCTCCATACCAGGCAACATCCTGGTAAATCTCTTCTGCACCCTCTCTAAAGCTTCCACATCCTTCTGGTAGTGTGGCGACCAGAATTGAACACTATACTCCAAGGGTGGCCTAACTAAGGTTCTATACAGCTGCAACATGACTTGCCAATTCTTATACTCAGTGTCCTGGCCAATGAAGGCAAGCATGCCGTATGTCTTCTTGACTACCTTCTCCACCTGTGTTGCTCCTTTCAGTGACCTGTGAACCTGTACACCTAGATCTCTCTGACTTGCAATACTCTTGAGGGTATACAAGATAATTATGAGTTCCAGCTGGGTGGCCTTCATCCAATAACAGAGAAGCCCATATTCCACAGGTCCCATGGGGAGATCGATTAGGTACACTCCGTGGGCCTCTTGGGAGCTATTCCAATTGCCCATCCAAGAAACTCCATGTTACTAGTCATGAGTTCTTTATGTGCTTGCGTGGCTGATGAGCCTGACCCTTGAGCCAGATTTTCGACCACACTCTTGTCAGGTGTTTCTAGAAAGTGGGATAGGTCCGAGAACCTCAAATCGCTGGTATTCTTTTTTCAGGCTCACTTTCCAGGCCTCCTCTTGCCGTCAGGTGTTCTTGAAGAATTGCAACATTTTAATCAGGAGGTTTCTCCACGTGGGTCTCTCCTGAGCAAGGGTCTTCCAGGCATTGGCAGCTTTGCTGCATTTCTTGAGGTAAGCCTGCAAGGTGTCTTCGTGTCCTCTTCTTGATCGAGAGTCATCCTTGAGCTGGGCGAAGAAGATATACATTGGCAGTCTGACATCCAATGGACATGGCGGACCCAGTAGAGTGTTTTTCAGATGGCCATGGACTCAATGCTGGTGCTCTTGACTCCTTCAAGGACTCTGATGTTAGTGTGCTTGTCTTCCCACTGATGCGGAACTAAAGTTCATTTGGATTTTGCAATGTATTTCAAGCTGTGTTGATTAAGAATCTCCCTGATGTAATGTTAATCTTTACAAGCCTCTGTCATTACTTCAAATGCTATAGAAAGGTTTAATGCCTTAGTTGATGTATGCAAGCCTCCTATAAGCTAATGTGAACTATCTCTCTGACAGGTATTGCAGAATCCAGTGCGTATTCAAAATCTGGAGTCAGGCTACATGTCTATCTGGTAAGGAAGCAAACCTCTGAGAGTGTACAGCCAAAGGACATCATATGAAATTATGTCAGAGAAGATGTGTGCCAGGAGACTGTGATTCAGCAAAGAAGCAATGGGCGCCTTTGTGAAATGTTGAAGGAAGACCTGGAGCCAAACTCTAACTGCCACATTGCCTTAAGTGTGAAGGTGAAGTTCATGTCAGTTGTAGTGTGTTGTGCATTGCACAACTGTGCCCTTCAGCATGTACTGATGGACTGAGCATTCACCAGATGATGACTTGCCACAGAAGTGGAGGAGCTGGAGGAGGGCAATATGGAGCTTGATGCAGACATACCTCCTGTAATGGGTGAGAAAGCACAGGCTTCAGGTGATACAAGGGCAGTTTAAGATGACTTGGCAGCTGCTCCTTTTGGATATTGAACCCTCCCTCCTTCCCTCCCACTATTCTATTTCTTAACTTTTATAATCAGAAACTAGGAGTCTAAGTTTTAACAATTGCTTTCACTATTAAGATATATAAACACCTATATCCAATTCATCGTCCATGAAGTTCTGATGGACTAAATTTTGAGTTGCCATGTTCTAAATTAAAACGTCTAAATACTTTTAAGCACGTCACATGTAAAATTATACAATAATATATTGCAGCTTTACATAGTTGTTTACTAGATTTAAAACAAATAACAAAACCTATGTTCACTGATAAATATTGAATAATAATCTTCTCCTGTCATAAACAAAATAAAAAATACACTTTAAATGAGCAAATAACAATAGCATTAATTGTTTAAATGAAATGTAAAACAAATGATAATAATGCTTCAACATACCTTAATAATAGCAGGGAATCCTTGGGCTGTCTCTGTCGTCACTTTCAAACTGCTTTTCGCAGCATTCTCTCAATGGGCATTCCCAATTTGGCCCTGTCATATGGGGGCGTGGCTACCCTCCTCCTGCGCCGCGCTGGAGCCTGAGCATTCTGCCCCGATGCGGACCCAAGGCTGCTGCTGGAGTCAGAAAGGTTGTCGGGATTTTTGAGGACAGGCGAGTGGGCTCTTTTATCAATTAATATCAGCGGGACACACAAAGGTTATGGGACATTGAATTATGTGGGTAGATAGGTTTCCGGACAAGAGAGCCAGAAATCTGTGTTCACCTTCATGTTCTGGATTCCACAGTGTGGAACCTTTCTCCTTCCCACCCAGATGCCAGTCAGCTGGGGAGTACGTGAGAGAAGGATGCAGGAGCAGGTTGGCAGCCTACACCTTGACTGGGAGAATGGTGGCGGTGGGGGTGTTGGTTGAGGTTGGATGGTGTAATCTTTATTACTGACACAAGTAGGCTTACATTAGCACTGCAATGAAGTTACTGTGAAAAGGCCCTAGTCGCCACACTCCAGCGCCTATTTGGGTACACTGAGGGAGAATTCAGAATGTCCAATTCACCTAACAAGCACGTCTTTCGGGACTTGTGGGAGGAAACCGGAGCACGCAGAGAAAACTCACACAGTCACAGGGAGAACGTGTAGACTCTGCACAGACAGTGACGCAAGCCAGGAATCGAACCTGTGTCCTTGGTGCTATGAAGCAACAGTGCTAACCACTGTGCCACCGTGGTGGAGGTGTGCCTGATACCAGACCCAAGGGGCGAGGTTCCATTTGGTTGGGGGGAGTTTCAATTCATGAAGTTGAGATGGGAGTCAGGCTCCCTCTCCTCGGGGTATTTTTATATGGTTGGGGGGGGTGCGGGGGGGGGGGGGGGGGGGGAGGTTCTGATGGGAGGGGGCAGGCATTTTGTCAGGGTTTCCAGAGCAAAACACTTCTACTCCTCCTGGTTCACAAGCAGTGCATTAATCCTTCTGCTCAAACCTGCGCTGTCTTTGCGTCAGTGGCTCATTTTTCCCAAAGCCTGGGATGAAGTTTGAGATTTATAAAATTTTAATGTCTTACCTAATCTCGACCCATCCTTTTTTTAGCAGCATTCAGTTCACCAGTTAATTCTTTTGTATCAAATTCCTCTTATTATTATTTTTGAAAAGTCAAAATTATGTTAACTGGGTTAGTTCCTGATCAAAAATAGAATCTAGAGTAAAATTTAATATCCACGTGTTAAGAGCTTGTAGCATTTGTCAAAGTAATTTCCATGGTAACAATCTAGTTTCAAAATTTCAAGCAAAATTTAGAAAGTTAATTTCATCTTCATCTTGATTTGAATGGGATAAAAAGCAAACGGGTTATACAAGGGTCAGGCAACTGCTCTGTGAGGATATTATCCAGGTGGTGAAGGATAGAATTACCCTCCAGAGAAAACTAAAGCTCAAATTGTACGCTTGGGCTGTGCCCAAAGTCAGCGCGGCCGGAAGCAGATGGAAAACCCCCTCCCAGCAGAGGTTACATTGCAAACCATGATATTATGCTGGGTGGCTAATTAGGGCCCATGACTGGCAGTTGGATTTCCAGTTTGTGGGGCGGAAGGCATCGGGCGACACTTCCAATGGGTTCAAAAACAGAAGAGACCGGAGATATGCATGGGAAGCTGAGGGAGCTGTCTAGAAGCAATCTATTAATCGTTCTCTGCCCCCCCCCCATTTTTCCGATGAGTGCCTCGGATTCGTGGTCGAGGACGTCAGTGCCAGCTGGCAAATCCCCATGTCCAGGAACAGCAAGAGAAGGACACTCCACCAGACCAAAAAGGCCTGGAAAGAGATTTCCACCGAGATCAGTGGACATGACCACACGAGCAGTGGGCGAAGCCACATTCGGACTGAGGCACATGCAGAGTGAGGAATTCAGTGCAGAGCAGGAAGAGGCGCTCATAATTTTTTCTCTTTGCTTTGTAACTTTAAAGCTTCAGAGAGTGTTCTTGCCCTGCTGCATTTGAGGCTACAAGGAGGAGAGCTGACTGGTAAGTAAGGTGTAAGGTTGATAAGTCTGCACAACATTTATCACTTAGAGTTGAAAATATGTTTTGTGGTTCATAAACTGTAGGATTATAATTGGGAGCAACAAGGCCAAGGAAAGAAGGTCCATAGAGAATTGGATTTAATCTAATGTAAAGCATCTTCCAAACGTTTATTTTAAAGAAGTAAGTCATGGCAGATGAGCTCAAAGCCTTGGTTTGACCCTCTTGCTCAATTTGAGAAGCCAGCAACATTTCCAGTGCTCGGGACCAGCATGTGTGCAGGAAGTGTCTCCAGCTACTGCTCCTGGAAACCCAGGTTTCAGAGCTGGAATGGCGGCTGGGGACACTGCGGAGTGTCCGCGAGGCGAAGAGTGTCGCGGTAGCACGTATAGAGAGGTGGTCACAACGCAGGCTCAGACTCCGCAGGCAGGAAGGGAACGGATGACCACCAGGCAGAATAAGAGACTAGGCAGGCGGTGCAGGAATTTCCTGTGGCCATTCCTCTGCAAAAAGATATAACGCTTTGGACACTGTTGAGGGGAATGACCTTTCAGGGGAAAGCAGCAGCAGCCACATTTGTTCCACCACATGTTGATTCTTCTGTAGAGAAGAGGAGTGAGAAGTGTGGGAATGCAATGGTTATAAGGGATTCAATTGTAAGGGGAATAGATAGGCATTTCTGTGGCCGCAAACAAGACTCCAGGATGGTTGCCTCCCTGGTGCTAGGGTTAGGGATGTCTCGGATCGGCTGCAGGACATTCTGGAGGGGCAGGGTGAACAGCCAGTGGTCGTGGTGCTCATTGGTACCAACGAGATGGGCATAAAGAAGGATAAGTTCCTAAAAGCAGAATGTAGCAAGTTCGGAAGAAAGTTGAGAAGTCGGACCTCAAAGGTAGTGATCTCAGGATTACTACCAGTGCCACATGCTAGTCAGAGTAGAAATAGGATGTATTGGATGAATACATGGCTGAAGAGATGGTGCGAGGGGGAAGGTTTCAGATTGCTGGGGCATTGGGACCAATTCTCTGGGAGAAATGACTGGTACAAACTGGACGGATTACCCATGGGGTGGACCAGGACTGATATCCTAGGGGTAATATTTGTTAGAGTGGTTGGGGAGGGTTTAAACTAAGATAGCAGAGGGATGGGAATCTATGCAACGAGTCAGAGGAGGAGGAAACCAGGACTGAAACAAAAGATGGAAAGGGGAATAAGAAAAGTGATAGACAGAGAAACCAAAGGCCAGATTCAAACAGGGCCACAGTGAAAAATACTGGAAGTGACACACGTAATGTTAAAAAGGCAAACTTAAAGGCTTTGTGCCTTAACGGGCGGAGCATTCGCAATGAAGTGGATGAAATAATTGAGCAGAGACGTAAACGGGTATGATACCATCAGGATTACGTGGACATGGCTGTCGAGTTATCAGGGATGGGAACTGAATGTCCCAAGGTATTCAGTATTCAGGAAGAACAGCCAAAAAGGAAAAGGCAGTGAAGTGCAGTGCTGGTAAAATAGGAAATTAATGCATTAATGAGGAAGGATATTTGCCCTGACAATGGGGAATCTGTATGGGTAGAGTTGAGAAACACCAAGGGGCAAAAATATTAGTAGGCATCGGATAGACCCCCAAACTGCAGTGGTGAAGTTGGGAATGGCATTCTACAGGAAATTAGAGGTGCATGTGATAAAGGATCATCTGTATTTATGGGTGATTTTAATCTGCATATAGATTGGACAAATCAAATTAGCCACATTACCGCAGAGTAAGAATTCCTGGAGTGTACATAGGATGATTTTCTGGACCAATATGTTGAGGAACCAACTAGAGAACAGGTTATCCTAGATTGGATACTGTGCAATGAGAACGGAATCATTGGCAATCTAGTTGTGCGAGATCCCTTGGGGATGAGCGACCATAATATGATAGAATTTTTCATCAAGATGGAGAGTGGAAGTAGTTGCTTCTGAGACAAAGGTCCTGAATCTTAATAAAGGAAACTACAACGGTATGATGCGCAAGTTGGCTATGATAGTTTGGGAAACATTACTTAAAGGGATGGCTTAAAGAGATAGCCGATGACAAAAATTTAAGGAGCGCATGCAAGAAGTGCAACAATTGTTTATTCCTGTCTGACACAAAAGCAAAATGGGAAAGGTGGCCTATCATATAGCATACAAGGGAAATTAGAGATAGCATTTGATCCAAAGAAGAAGCATACAAATTGGACAAGAAAAACAACAGGTCTGATGATTGGAAGCACTTTAAAATTTGGCAAAGAAGGACCAAGGGATTGATTGAGAAAGGGAAAATAGAGTATGAGAGTAAGCTTGCAAGGAACATAAAAACTGACTGCAAAAGTCTCTCTTGGTACGAGAAGAGAAAAAGATTGGTGAAGAGGGCAGCACGGTAGCAGTGTGGATAGCACAATTGCTCACAGCTCCAGGGTCCCAGGTTCGATTCTGGCTGGGGTCACTGTCTGTGCGGAGTCTGCACATCCTCCCTGTGTGTGCATGGGTTTCCTCCGGGTGCTCCGGTTTCCTCCCACAGTCCAAAGATGTGCAGGTCAGGTGGATTGGCCATGATAAATTGCCCTTAGTGTCCAAAATTGCCCTTCGTGTTGGGTGGGGTTACTGGGTTATGGGGATAGGGTGGAGGTGTTGACCTTGGGTAGGGTGCTCTTTCCAAGAGCCGGTGCAGACTCGATGGGCCATATGGCCTCCTTCTGCACTGTAAATTCTATGAATAAAAGACAAATATAGGTCGCTTACAGTTAGAAACAGGGGAAGGTATAATAGGGGACGAAGAAATGGCTGAGCAGCTAAACACATACTTTGGTTCTATCTTCACAAATGAGGGCACAAATCAGATACCAGAAATGTTGGGAAACGCACGGTTTAGTGAGAGGGAGGAACTGAAGAAGATCAATATGAGTAAAGAAATGGTGTTGAGAAATTTATGGGACTGAAGGCTAATAAATCCTCAGGGTCTGATAATCTACATCCCAGAGTACTTCAGGTAGAAATAGTTCAGCTCTAGAAATAGTGGATGCATTGGTGGTCATCTTCCAGGATTTTATAAACTCCGGAACAGTTCCTGCAGATTGGAGGGTAGCTAATGTAACTCCACTATTTAAATGGGAGGTAGAGAGTAAACAGGGAATTATAGACCAGTAAGCCTGATGTCGATAGTGGGAAAAATTCTAGAATCCATTATCAAAGATTTTATAGCAGAGCACTTAGAAAATAGTGGCAGGATCGAACAGAGTCAGCATGGATTTATGAAGGGTAAGTGGATTTGTTTATTTGACAAATCTACTGGAATTCTTCCAGAGTGTCTTCAGTAGTGTTGACCTGTGGGAGCCAGTGGATGTGGCATATTTGGACTTTCAGAAGACTTTGGAGAAGAGATTAATGTGTAAAATTAAAGCACATGGAATTAGGGGTAGTGCATTGGGATGGAGAGAAAACTGGTTGGCAGACAGGAAACAAAGAGTAGGAATAAACGGGTCTTTTTCAATTTGGCAGGCAGTGACTAGTGGGGTACCGTAGGGATAGGTGCTAGGAGCCCAGCTATTCACAATATATAGTCAGTATTTAGATCAGGGAACAAAATTTGATATCCCCAAATTTGCAGATGACGCCAGGTTGGGTGGGAGGGTGATCTGTGAGGAAGATGCAGAGATCCTTCAGCGTGATTTGGACAAGTTGAGTGAGTGGGAAAATGAATGGCACATACAGTATAATTTGGATAAATGTGAGACTTTCAACTTCGGTAGTAAAAATGGAAGGCAAACTATTATTTGAATCACCATAAATTAGCAGAGGGGAATGTGCAACGAGACCTGAGTGTCCTCGTACACCAGTCACTGAAGATAAGCATGCAGGTACAGCAGGTGGAAAAAGAAAGAAATTATTTGCTAGCCTTCATAGTGAGAGGATTTGAGTACAGAGGAAGGATGTTCTTACTCTCGAGGGAGTGCAGCAAAGGTTTACCAGACTGATTCCTGGGATGGCGGGACTGAGGTATAAGGAGAGATTGAATTGGTTTGGATTGTATTTGCTGGAGTTCAGAAGAATGAGGAGGGATCTCATAGAAATCTATACAATTCTAACAGGACTAGACAGGATAGCTTGAGGGTGGGCGTTCCCAATGGTGGGTATGTCAAATAAACCAGGGGTCACAGTCTGAGGATATGGTGTAGACCATTTAGAACAGGGATGTGGAGGAATTTCTTCACCCAGAGAGTGGTGAGCCTGTGAAATTCGTTACCACAGAAAATAGTTGAGGTGAAAACAATGCATGTTTTCAAGAAGCAGTTAGATATAGCACTTAGTCATAGAATTTACAGTGCAGAAGGAGGCCATTCGGCCCATCGAGTCTGCACCGGCTCTTTGAAAGAGCACCCTCCCCAAGCCCGCACCTCCACCCTATCCCCATAACCCAGTAACCCGACCCAACACTAAGGGCAATTTTGGACACTAAGGGCAATTTAGCATGGCCACCCACCTAACCTGCACATCTTTGGACTGTGGGAGGAAACCAGAGCACCCAGAGGAAACCCACGCACACACGGGGAGAACGTGGAGACTCCGCACAGACAGTGAACCAAGCCGGGAATTGAACCTGGGACCCTGGAGCTGTGAAGCAATTGTGCTAACCACCATGCTACCGTGCTGCCCTAATAATAATCTTTTATTGTCACAAGTATGAAGTTACTGTGAAAAGCCCCTTGGAGTGAAGGGGATCAAAGAATATGGGGGAGGGGGAGGGGGGGGGGGGGGAAGTGAGATTAGGCTATTGAGTTGGATGATCAGCCATGATTATAATGAATGGCCGAGCAGGCTCAAAGGGCCGAATGGCCTCCTGCCGCTTTAATTTTTAATTTTTAATGTTTCTATGACATTATGTAACGCATGTGGCTTCTTTGCCACAAAAGGTTCAGTTGTCTTCTGCAGTCGGCAAGAGTAAGGGCAGAGATGGCATGGAAGATTTTGGAGACGTGTAGTCAGGTGACCATTCCTCAGAATGCTCAAGGGTCTAAGAGTGTGTATGCCAACTGGCACTGAAGCCTTCCCTGACAAGGCTGAGATGGCAGCATGACTAGACATTAGTGCATTGCAGTGTGAGGTGTGCAACAGTGACATGACCCACTTAACGCCCTAGTGGGTGGGTTGGAGGATGCGGGGGCTGAGGAGTTAGGTCTGGAATGTACCTTCAGGGAGACGGAGAGCTAATGAATGTTTTTATGACTCCATGGGAACTGCACATTGATTGGATTGGATTTGTTTCTTGTCACGTCTACCGAGGTACAGTGAAAAGTATTTTTCTGCGAGCAGCACAACAGATCATTAAGTACATGAGAAGAAAAGGGAATAAAAGAAAATATCACACACTTGTAGGAAGCTGGCAGAGGCGGAGAGGTTTCAGGGTGCCGACAGTGGGAGCACAATTAAAGACCAGGACCATGCTGAGTCTGAGGCAGATTATGGGGACAAGGCAGGAGAATGGGGATGATAAAAATATCAGCCATGATTGAATGGCGGAGCAGACTCGATGGGCCGAGTGGCCTAATTCTGCTCCTATGTTTTATGGTGCTATGAGCTTCTAGAGTCATCCATCAGGCTGCAGATGTTAAATGTCCAGCAGGATGCCTGAGGAGATCTGGTGGAGATCCCTGAGGGTCTGCGTGCCATGGTATCTGTTATTGAGGGGTCCATGCAGAGTTGACACTGAGTATTGAGCACACAGCCTCGTCCATTGAGAGAACGGCAACTCTCATGGAGGTGCAGCTTCAGGAACAGAATAAGGCGTCCAACAGGAGGTCAGTGCCAGGATGAGAGATGGATGAGGCACCTTGTCTCTCTGCTAGGTGCCTGTCCATCAATGGTGAGCAGGGAGGTGCAAACGCACCTCACACTGTCGGATGAACTGTTTGTTGTCTCTCTGGGTTCCTTTCAGGATGCTCCACATGAGGGGACCAGCTCCTCCACTCCTCTGCCAGTAGCTATTGCACCTGATGTTGCTGTGACAACTGAGGAGTTCCCAGCAATGGGGCTGGATGAATCCTCCCATGCAGAACCCACTCAGGCTCTGGTGGCCAGTGAACAACAGCCATGGCCATCAGGATAGCAAAGTCAGCTGGTTGCCTCGAATGCTGCTTCCAGCGAGGTTGTGAAGGGATGGTGGGGGGGTGGGAGGAGTAGGTGGGGGGGTAGGGGGTGAACACTGAGATGCAGTACCCACAGACATAAGTTGAAAACACCTTGAGCACAACAGGGGCGCATCACAGGTGACGTTATTTGTGTTCATAATTTTGAAGTTAGTTTGTGTGAGTGTTGGCAAATTTGTATGATTTTTTCCTGTTCATGTGAAGTAACATAAACATTTATTTTACTTTAATGGGCTGATTTGGCTGGATGCTTTGAATAGGTGCCAGATAAAGTGCAGGCTTGTAACTGCATGGTATTATTTTGTGCTGACGTTCTGTGTTGGGCTCTCATTTAATGATTGTTTGCAAAAGAAACGGTAACATTGGCTTGAGCAAGCATTGATTGTTTGGTTGCCTAGCTAAAGGTTCACAGGATCAAAGTGTCGCTGGTATTCCTGACCCCTCATATTCCTGTGATCTATCTCAATGACCTCACCCTGTGCGTCCCCAGGCTCTTCCTCTGACCCTTCACTAGAATTATCTTCCATAACCTGTGGTCCCCTCTTGCCAGAGCCAGGTTGTGTAGGGTGCAGCATCCCACGTCTCTGGAGGAGACTGCATTGCTCTCGTTCATCTGTCCATGCATCTGAAGCGCATCCTGAGCAGTCCAATGGTCCTCTCCACCACCGCGCTTGTGAAGGGATGACTCCCGTTGTATCACTCCTCAACCTCTGTTTTTGGGTGACATAGTGGTGTCAACAACCAACTCTTTAAGATATAGCCCTTGTCACCCAGGAGCCATCCATCCAATCATGCCGGAGCCCTGAACAGCCTTGGCATCTGGGAGAACTGCAACATGTAAGAATCGTGCAAGCTCTCTGGCTGTCAGACACAAACTTGGAGAATCTGTGTCCTGTGGTCACAGACAATCTGCAGATTCATTGAGTGGAGGCCCTTTCTGTTAACAAAATTTATCAGTGTAATTTTGTGCGAATTTGGCAGGATGTTTCCCACTGGCTTTTTGCGTGAAATCCAGACTGGTATTCACCCACACTTAGGGAACGATTAAGCCCCACGATGCACACGGCGCAGACCGGGCACACTGGATGAATAGCAGGAGGGGCAAAATCGAGATTTCACACTGGGTACAAAACATTTTGCGATTCACTGACATGCTCCCGGTGGAAGTTCCAGATCTTGCCTAAAAATGGCGAGAATCTCATTAAACCTCATTTATAATCATTTCAATCTCATTAACGAGACTGAAATCAAATGCAGCGGCCCCCCGGGAGTTACCAGACTCCCCAGTGGGAAGTCACATGGGCGTTGTTTAGTACTCCTTTACAAAAAAGTGTAGCTGGCGCAGTGGCTGCCGAGGAGAAGTGAGGAGGTGAGTGGCCCTTTCCATTTACTGGCGTGCAACTCAAGGGCCGCAAGGGCACCGGAGTTGCTGCCACAGTGCACGCAGGGGGGGGTGCTTTTCAAGTCGGAGTACTGGATCATTCCATGTTGGAGGTCGGGTAGGTGAGGGGCTTGAATCTATGAGGCCTTGAAATGAAATGAAATGAAATGAAAATCGCTTATTGTCACAAGTAGGCTTCAAATGAACTGTGAAAAGCCCCGAGTCGCAACATACCAGCGCCTGTTCGGGGAGGCTGGTATGAGAATCGAACCATGCAGCTGGCCTGCCATGGTCTGTTTTAAAAGCCAGCGATTTAGCCCAGTGTGCTAAACCAGCCCCAAGCCATCTTTAAATGTGGAGGCCCATAAGAGGAAACCACAACTGCAGCTTATCTGTCCTATCAAACTCTTCCAGGACAGCTTTCGACTTCTATCCTGACATTCTATTTCACCCCGTTGGACTGTGAGCAGCCTCTGGCTTCACTGCTGAAGGCTATTTTAAAAGAGGAATTAGCCTTGTTAGTTGTGAAAGCATTTCACACTTGTGAACTCTCAAATGTCTGCCATGTCTCAGAGAATGATTAGTGCATTGCATGTCCAGCAACCTTTGATGTCTGAACAATGTGCCTGAACTCTGGGAGGATCAGCACCATCGAGACAGCTGCCAACAATCAAACAGTAAAGAGCAGGGCTTCACCACTGAGGATCCTCTCACGGCCAAAAGGTAAATGTTTGGATGAATAGAGGGTAGCTGATCACAGCCTCCCGAATGTTGCCAGCAGATGTCTGGGGCCTGGGTGTCTTGATGTAACCAGGGGTGAGGGTGCAGAGCAAGGTTTTCCAGCACAACTGGTTCATTGGATGGCACTCTGAGAGAAGGCGGGACAATCATGGTAAAGGTCGGTGGGGCCTGAGGGATTTTAGGATCCCAGGATAGAAGGCCTAACTGATTGTTGGTCTCTCTTCTTTTCCAATTCCTTCCAGAGACAAATATATTCGCTGGTGTGGGTCCCAGGGAGCAGACCTCGCTGTGCTTGTACAAGCCATGGCGGGCTGATGCCAATGAAGGCAGCAAGGCCATCGCAGGCTGGAGGTTGCATCACCTGTGCAGGGGGCTGCTACATACTCTGAATACCCACTCTCCCATCAGGCTGACGAGGGAGCCAGATGGGGAGGCCTGTGATGGCCCAAGATGTACAAGTGTCATTGGTCCTTCCATGAGCAGATGGACAGCATATGCCGCCGATCTCAATCGGGGTACAGTTGGCACCTGTGCCACGTCCTTGTGGACACGGTACCACTTGGAGGAGGAGGACGCCTGCTAATGGCTGATGTGGCCAGTGCGGTGGTCTGAGACTGAGGCAGAGACCCGATATAATGAGGCCCATGCAGCCATCTGTACTGTCATTGAGCAGAGCATTGGGCTGCTGAAAATACCATTCCCAAATCTGGACTACTCTGGCGGTACCCTGCAGTACACCCACAATAGGGTCTTCTGCTTACCCCCTTCACCCCACTATCCTTGATACTCGCCTCAATATTCCTTTCATGGGCATGGACCCCTCAGGCCCCAGAGTCAACCTGACACCCAAGCACTGCCAGCCTGACACCCAGGAACTACCCCAGCAGCTGGGCATCCTGACAGTGCCTGGTTGGCATTGCAGAGTGCCCGGATGTCAGGGGGAGTGCCCTGCTCTGTCCCCGATCACCCAGGGGGCTCCAATTTATGCCTCTGAGACCCCCGAGTGGCCATCACGATTTGTCTCCGATTGTGGAGACCAGTACTAATTGGTGCGGCCAGTGACTCATGGGCATCGGGTAAATGCGCCATCAGTATATTTAAATGAGCCTAATGGCTGATTTAAATATCATTTAAATGAGTTTGTGATTGTCTCAGCTCTGGTGCAAAACTCGATTCAGACTTTGCCCACGGATCAGCCACCACACGCAGCTCCACGCTGGACACAGCACAGTGGCTCAATCGTGCCAGAGGTCCTGAAAGGCAGGATTGAATGCTAATGACATCCAAGGAAAGTCTAGGACAATTCTTTACTCACACAGGAACAAACTCACAATGACAGGGAAAGTGCTGCTGCCCTGGGGTCCTTTTATACTGTTGGGGGGATGGCCTATCAGGGGATAACAGCAACCAGAGCAGAGCAGTGGCACCACGGCTGGCTCTGTTGTTAAGCAGGGAGGGACAAAGAGGGCAGCATGGCAGCAGAGTGGTTAGCACAATTGCTTCACAGCTCCAGGGTCCCATGGTTGATTCCTGGTTTGGGTCACTGCCTGTGCGGAGTCTACACGTTCTCCCCAAGGCTGCGTGGGTTTCCTCTGGGTGCTCCGGTTTCCTCCCACAGTCCAGAGACTGTTAGGTAAATTGGCCATTCTAAATTGCCCTTAGTGTCCACAAAAGTTAAACTGGGTCACGGGGTTAAAGGGTGGAATGATGGGGCTTAAGTGGGGTGCCCTTTCCAAGGGCCGGTGCAGAATAGATGGGCTGAATGGCCTTCTTCTGCACTATAAATTCTATGATTCTATGAAAGAGCACGAGCAATAGTTATAGGGAACTCTATAGTTAGGGGTACAGATAGACGCTTCTGTGGATGTGAAAGAGACTCCAGGATGGTATGTTGCCTCCCTGGTGCCAGGGTCCAGGATGTCTCTGAATGGGCAGAAAGCATTCTGAAGGGAGAGGGTGAACAGCCAGAGGTTGTGTTGCATATTGGTACTAACGACACAGGTAGAAAGAGTGACGAGGTCCTGCAGCAGCAGTTCAGGGAGTTAGGTAAAAAGTTAAAAAGCAGGGCATCGAGGGTTGTAATCTCAGGATTACTCCCTGTGCCACATGCCAGTGAGGCGAGAAATAGGAAGGTAGTACAGTTCAACACATGGCTAACCAGCTAGTGTAGGAGGGAGGGTTTCAGAGATTTAGACCATTGGGTTCTCTTCCGGGGCAGGTGGGACCGATACAAGAAGGACGGGTTGCAACTAAACTGGAGGGGCATAAATATTCTGGCCGGGAGGTTTGCTAGTGTCACACGGGTAATTTGGCAGGGCGGGGTGGGAACCAAAGCAAAGGTGAATTAACTGAAGGGAACTAGAGAGTAGGACCAGTAAGACTCAGAGGACGAGCAGGCAGGGTGTGGATGCTGATCAAAGAGGGTCTGGTGGACTGAAGGGCATTTGTTTCAATATGAGAAATGTAACATGTAAGGCAGATGAACCTAGAGCTTGGATTAGTACTTAAAACTATGCTGTTGTCATTATAGAGCTTTGGTTAAGGGAAGGACAGGATTGGCAGCTTAACGTCCCAGGATACAGATGTTAGATGTTTCAGGTGGGATAGAGGGGGATGTGAAAGGGATGGGGGAGTTGCACTACTGGTTAAGGAGAATATCATAGCTGTACTGCAGGAGGACACCTGGAGGGTTCATACTGCGAGGCAATATGGGTAGAGCTCAGGAGTAAGAAGTTTACTATAGGCCTCCCACCAGCCAGTGGGAGATAGAGGAACATCTATGCAGGCAGATTTTGGCAAGGTGTAAAAGTAACAGGGTTGTTGTGGTGGGTGATTTTAACTTCCCCTATATTGACTGGGACTCACTTAGCGCTGGGAGGATTCAAGACGGCTTCCTGAAACAGTATGTAGATAATCCAACTAGGGAAGGGGCCGTACTGGACCTGGTATTGGGAAATTAGCCCAGCCAGGTGGTCGACGTTACAGTAGGGGAGCAGTTCAGGAACAGTGATCACAATTCAGTAACCTTTAAGGGACTGATGGATAAAGATAAGTGCAGTCCTAAGGTGAAGGTGCTAAGCTGGGGGAAGGCTAATTGCAACAATATTAGGCAGGAACTGAAAAATGCAGATTGGGGGCAGATGTTTGAGGGCAAATCAACATCTGGCATGTGGGAAGCTTTCAAGTGTAAGTTGATAGGAATTCTGGACCGGCACATTCCTGTAAGGATGAAGGATAAGTACGGCAAGTTTCGGAAACCTTAGATAATGTGAGATATTGTGAGCCTAGTCAAAATGAAAAAGGAAACATTTGTCAAGGCTAGGAGACTGGGAACGCACAAAGCATGTGTGGAGTACAAGGAAAGTAGAAAGAAACTTAAGCAAGGAGTCAGGATGGCTAAAAGTGATCATGAAAAGTCAACAGCCAGCAGGATTAAGGAAAATCCCATGGCTTTTTCTACATATATAAAGAGCAAGAGGATAGCCATGGAGAGGGTTCACCAACTCAAGGACAGGGGAGTGGATCTATGAGTGGAGCCAGAAGAAATGTGCGAGGTATTAAATGAGTACTTTGCGTCAGTATTCACCAAAGAGAAGGACTTGGTGGATGATGAGTCTGGGAAGGGAGTGTAGATAGTTTGGGTCATGTTGATATTAAAAAGGAGGAAGAATTGGTAGTCTTGAAAAACATTAAGGTAGACAAGTCCCAGGGCCTTATGGGATATACCGCAGAATATTGAGAGAGGGAAGGGAGGAAATTGCTGGGGCCTTGAGAGAAATCTTTGTTTCCTCTCTGGCTACAGGGAGGTCCCAGAGGATTGGAGAATAGCCAATGTTGTTCCTTTGTTTAAGAAGAGTAGCAAGGATAATCCAGGTAATTACAGGCTAGTGAGCCTTACGTCAGTGGTCGGGAAATTATTGGAGAGTATTCTTTGAGACAGGATTTACTCCCACTTGGAAATAAGTGGACTTATTAGTGAGAGACATGGTTTTGTGATGGGGAGGACGTGTCTCAGTAACTTGAACAAATTTTTCGAGGAAGTGACGAAGATGTTTGATGAGGGCAGGCCAGTGGATGTTGTCTATATGGACTTCAGTCAGGCCTTTGACAAGGTCCCTCATGGCAGACTGATGCAGAAGGTGAAGTTGCACAGGATCAGAGGTGAGCTGGCAAGATGAATATAGAACTGGCTTGGCCATAGAAGACAGAAGGTAGCAGTGGAAGGGTGCATTTCTGAATGGAGGGCTGTGACCAAAGGTTGGTGGAATTGTGGATAGCGATGAGGACCGTAAGAGAATACAGCAGGATATAGATCGGTTGGAGACTTGGGCGAAGAGATGGTAAATGGAGTTTAATCTGGACAAATGGAAGGTCTAATACAGATGGGAAATATACAGTAAATGGCAGAATCCTTAAGAGTATTGACAGGCAGAGAGGTCTGGGTGTACAGGTACACAGGTCACTGAAAGTGGCAACGCAGGTGGAGAAGGTCGTCAAGAAGGCATACGACATGCTTGCCTTCATCGACAATGAGCTGAAAATCACATGGGCAGCATAAAAACGCTGTGTTTTGGTTTGTAAATGGCCTTAATTGGCCCTTTAACTGTAGGCAGGCACACATCTGAGTCACGTGTGCATGCATGCGCAACGATGTCGGGAAGCACACCCAACATCATTTGACGATATTTTACATTTGGTCGAGTCCAGCACACGCTCAATCCCTGAATGTAAAATTCTGGCCGAAGGTTCACCTCAAACTGGTTACAAGCTAAATTATATTTTTAAGCTTTGTAATATTAGACTTTCAAACCTGGAAGTGATGAGGACTCATACCAAAATGAAATAAACATGGGGGGCATGATTCTCCCTTTTGGGGACTAAGTCTCCACGCCCGCCAGAAACCGGGCAAGAATCGCTCCGGCCTATTCCTCGCAAGTCCGGGGTGATTCTCCGTTTTCCAGAGGGGTAGCAGGGCCCCAGCGAGCGTCCCGCGGCTCTGGCTGCCGGAGGGGCCCTGCTGTCCGGACTGCGCGGCCGCGCATGTGCACGGCGGCCACATGCGGGTGCACGGATGCGCGCGGCAGCCCACCCTCTGCCTGCCGACATGGCGGAGCCACACAGCGGGCCCATGCAGAGTAAGGTAGGTCCCTCCCAGATCGCGATGGCCTGCCGATCGGTGGCCCCTAAACACGGGCCTGGCCACCACTGAGGCCCACCCCCACAGAGTCAGATTCCCCCCGGCCCCCACCAGGACTGCTACCGTGGCCGCGGGTTCGAGCACCCGCCGGGTGGTACCAGATGTAAACCACGCCGGCGGGAGTTCGGCCGGTCGACCATGGAGAATCGCCGCGGGGGCCTGTTCCAAAGGCCCCTGACTGGCGCTGCGTCGACTGTGCGCGTGGGTCTGGCGGGTTAGTGGAAGAGCCGTCGCGCCGGATTTCCGGCGTGAACGGCTATTCTCCACCCACATGCCGGCCGCGATTCCGCCGCGGAGGGTCAGAGAACTGGGTCCGAAAAGTCCATCATTCCCATTAAGCCTGTTCATTATAAGAGCCATGTACAACTTTGCCTTACTAATTTGACCCTACTTACTTAGTTAAGCTTTATCTGTACACCAGCGGATGCTTAGGAGATAACAAGCAGAGAATTTCAATTGCATCAGGACAATTGCATTTGCTGCTTACAATCTGGAATTTAAAATGACAATGTTTGCTGTAAAAAAGATGTTATTAATGTTACCTTGTCCCATTCATCCTTCCTGGTGCTGAGTCAGTGACATTAAAGGTGGGAAAATAATGGAAAGAAATTTGGCTTTGAAATGTTCTGCTTGTGGAAGATATTGTGATGAAGCAGACTATCACAAATGTAGAATGAGGACCTGAAGCAAAGAATCAATATAGAAATGACTGGTTGGCAGAATTGAGAAAAGGCAGCTATAATTCAATTTTAGGTGCTGAACCTTGGGAAGCCTTGATTTGGCCACGGGGAAGTTGCCATGCAGATTCACCAGAATGACACCGGAGTTTAAAGGGTTAAATTGTGAGTCAGATGCAAAAGCGTGAGTTGCGTTCCCTTGAGTTTTGAAGATTGAGGGGTGACCTAATTGGAGGTGTTGAAAATTTTGAAGGGTTTCAAACAGGTGGATGCAGTGAAGCTATTTTCTCTATTCAGGTGAATCCAGACCAAAGGTGTGTAATCTTAAAATGAGAGCTAGTTTAATTAATAATGACACCGGGAAACAGTTCCTCTCACGAAGGGGAGAAGAAATCTGGAATTTACACCAAAAGACTATGGATGCCGGTTCAACTGGAACTTGCAAGATCGGGATGCTTTTGTTAGATAAGGGCAGAACGGAATATGGGGAAGAGGCAGGTAAATGGAATTAAGGTATAGTTCAGACACAGATGAGAGGTGAAATTGTGTCCTTCTGTTTCTCTTCCAATGTTATTTTTCCTATGATTCTGATACTTCTGGCATGTCCTTGAGCACACAGAGCAGCATCATCAAAAGTTTTAAAAGAAAATGCCAGTGATAGATTGATTGAATTGGTGGAAAACAGCTGACTTTACAAACTGTGTTACATAGAGAGAGGGAGCAGGATCAGTCGTGACTGGTGGTGACTTTACAGGAATAACAGCAACTTGCATTTTATGTAGAGCTTTTAATGTGTTAACAGGTCCCATGGTGCTTCACAGGAATGAACAAAATTTGACGTTTAGCCACTTGAGGAAATATTAGCATCGGTGACCATAGACTTGGCCAACCAGGTTGATTTTACTGTGCATCTTAAAAGAAGAGAGGTGGAGATTTCTGTATGGAACTTTGGAGGTTAGAAACAAGATAGCAGGTGGCATGGATGCCAATGGTCAGGTGAATGAAATTGGGGATAAACAAGTTGTTCAGAAATGGAGGAATGCAGAGTTATCAGAGGACTGTGTCCTTGAGAGATAAAGAGATCAAAACACTTTGTGAGTATTTTAAAATTGAGGCTTTGCTGGACCGGGAATCATTTTATAGATCAATAAGCGCAAACATAGAGAACAAAGCTGGATAAGAGACGATTGAGATCCTTAACATTTCTTCAGTGCAGAAGGTGATCATCATTGATAATTCTCCTTCGAGTATTCAATCCCATTCCTAACTGAATAATTATATACTTACTTTCAGTTGATCAACACCCAAGATATATCTGTGAACATAAGATTTATTGTTATGGTTTCACATTTGTTAAAAATATGCACCAGCTTTACATTCACAGTTGATGTTCAATGCACTGCTTATCTTATCTGTCAGCAGTTTAAAGACTTGGATCATGGCCCTTTTTCCCCAAAAAACTGAAGATTAATCCAGTGGGCGCGAATTTGTGACCACATTGCACTTAAGCGAGAGTATGACAATGCCGTTAAATCAAGAAAGGCCAAAATCGCGCTGGGCACTGATTAGCTTGCGATCTAACAACCCGCCCACGTTGGTGAAATCAGGACGTTGCCTGAGCGTGGTGAGAAACAACTTATCCCCACTTAAGCCCAATCGCCATACAATTAATGAGAGTGACCCACTATTGAATGGCCTCCTGTGATTGAACCGCCTTCCCAGCGAGTGGTCACGCAGGCGCCTATTAGTTATTCTTTTCAAAAGCGTGAACCTGGTGGAAGGACTGCTGCAGGGGCCCAACGAGGTGAGCAGCCGTCTTCGTCCACAGGCACAGAACTCGGGGAGCACTGATGCTGCTGCCCCGGTGCTCGGAGGGTTGTGGGGGAGCCCCCGGGGGCTGAGCCTCGGTCGGGGCAGACTTCACCGGTGGGGGGGGAGATGGATGATGGATGCCTCTGTGCCCGCGGGTCCACCATGCCGATTCCTGGACTGTGTGCTCCCATTCCGGGGGCAAACGCAGCCCCTGCCCGCCTGCCCCACCGACTATGCATAAACCCCACTGACCGTAGAGGCCTCTGGCTGAATGCTATTGCCAATTGAAAATTGGCAAATGTAGTTAGGTGAGAACATAGCTCCCAAGTGGACTCCCGTAGGTAGGCGTGCCATGTAACATGTGGGAGTTATTGCCTAGCATCCCAAACAGAGTGTGATGCCTGGACACTATGCCTGAACACTGTGGGAGGCTACAACACGGATGCAGTGGGTAGCATCCGACCACCCCAGGAATAGGCCCCAACACTGGGGACACTACTGCAGCCAGAGGGTGGGTGCGTGCATCAGGAAGGGAACAAACGCTCGGTCCATGTAACGTTACTTGCGGGTGTCTAGGGTACAGTGTCTAGAGTCTGGTGAGCAGGGGCCGCCGCTATGGTTGGGGGGGCGTGCACAGGGCATGCCGCGAAGGGGGGGGGGGGGGGGAGTGATGAGTGAATGGAGGGCCCCGGGTGTGAGACATGGTTGGTTGTCAATCTCTCACCCTCTCCCAATTCCTTACAGATATTAGATGGGGTGGGCGAACATACGCTTGTGGCGCTGTTGGCAGGCCAGGCAGCCAGATGGCGGAGAAGGCATTGACAGCAGCATCGACAGAACTCAAGGTGGTGGCCCATGTGAAGGCCCCCCATACCCTGAAGACCCAGCCACCCAGAAAACCAGGGAAAGACCCAGAGGGGGAGGCTGGCGACGGCCCGCAGTATACAGGCGTCACTGGTCTTTTAAACAGATGATGGACAGCTTGTACCGCAGGAGGCTCTTCCTCAACAAGTCCATGCTGCGGCACCTGTGCCATGTACTTGCAGACTTGGCGCCACATGGTGGAGGAGGACTCCCGCCCCCGGTCATCGACAAGGTCACTGCAGGCTTTAAAGTTTATGCCTCAGGAGCATTCCAGGGCTCAAGTGGGGACTTGTACAGCATCTCACAAGCTGCAGCCCATAAGTGCGAAGTGGCGAAGAGTGTGTGGGTAGGTTGGGGGGGTTGCCCTGTGCAAACTCACCTGAGCGGCCCGGTGGAGGTCGCTGACCTGATTGCGGCATTGGGTGCCAGTCGTCCTGTTCATGCTCCCCAAGCCGACAGCCGCTGCCACTTACCCCAGGTGGCATTGGTTGTCTGGTGGCTGACCTTCCTGGAATCCCGGGGCAACAGGACATCCTTCCTGGCCTCCACCCTGTCCAGCAGTTTGCCCAGGCTGCCTTCTGCGAATCGGGATGCTGGTCTCCTCGGTGCCATGGTTGTGAGAGGAGTGATGTTGGATGTGCAGCAGTGGTTTAAGTGTTGCTGTCACTTCTTAGCAGGGGGCTGGCAAGCATGACCCCGGGCGAATCAGCCAGCGAAGCATGGTTTGTAACGTGAATCCCATGTGGTCTTGTTAAGTGGACCAACTAACATTCAATAGCAGTGACGGCTTCGATGGGCCGAGTGTCGGGGAGCATGCAGCTGTTCCTGCTCGCTACCACACTTAGAAACGTTTTGCTGAAAGCTTGCCCATTGTCTTCATAACTTAGCAATGTCATGTCCTGGGCTCTTTCTCCAGAGGATCTCCACCTGACATTTGGAGATAAGGGTAAGATTTCAACCCACTTTCAGAGTTAGAATTGGATCTGGGCGGGATTCTCCGGTCAGCGACACCAAAATCGCGTTCGGCGATCGGCTGGAGAATCCCTGTTTGCGCCAAAACCGGGGGTGGTGCCGCTTTTGTGATGCCCTCTGCCCTCTCAAAAATGGCGTACTCGTACGCCGCGTGCCGTATGACGGCCTCAGGATGTCACCTGAGGCCCTCCCCCAATGCTCTATCCTGATGGGCTGTGTTCCCGATGCCTCGGAATACTTATCGTATTCTTTATCGTAGACCCCGTGTGGCGGCTGCGGACTGTGTCCAGCGCCACCACAATCAGGGGGAGCTTTTGTCCAGTGCCATTGGCCGGGGTTGCTTCGGCGAGGGCCGGGGGGCTTGGTGAGGTGTGGTCTAGGGGTGGCGAGTGGGGTTACTAGGGGACATTATTTGACAGGCCAGAATGCGCGCGGCCGGCGCCATGATCCCCGGAGCGGCCACCAGAGGCTGCCGCCGTGCACATGTGCGGTCCTGGGCCCGGCAATTCTCTGACCGTATCCGCAGGTAAAGCCGGGGGCTTTACGCTGCGCAGCTGCTAGCCCCCACCGGACAGAGGATCGGTGCAGCTGTTGCGCCGTTTCTGCTGGCGTAAAACGGCACTGTTCCCACGCCGGTGTCAGCACTTAGTATGGAAATGGGAGAATCCAACCCAAGGAGACCAATGTGTAACTTAATGGGCGGAATTTTAAGTGGGAATGGATGCTGCAGGTTGGATAAACTACGTGATAGTTGGACCTTCGCCCCTCGGTGGGAATATTTCAATGCAGGCACATTTCAAGGAAAGGACGGTGAGGTGATTGCGCAGCAATCATGGACGTAATTAAAATTCATGATTACAGACATCAATAAATACTCAGAGCTCACAGCTGCCACTTTCCCTCCCACAGGGTTTGTTGAGGCCAGAAGGATGGTTGTGTTGTGGATTTTGGAGGTATTGCAAGGTCAGGACGGTTTTCTTAGGTTGGAACTCAGACAAGAAGCAAGGCAATCATCGTTAGCAACAGCAGTCTGTTGTGGATTGAGCTGCAGGTGATCTGAAAGAGATGGGATCAGCAGCAGAGGAATCGAGTCACAGGAGGCATCGCTAACATAACAACATGTATATGTAGAAGCGCAGATTCTTTTAACTCTTGGAAATGTAGTGCCTCTGGATGCTGAGTTTGACATGTCAGATGATGGCAGACATCTTCAGCCTCCTAGAAGAAGATTTGCGCTGAACCTGTTGGCCACACCGTGCCAGTTATTGCCAAAGTAACCATGGCTCTCAAGTTTTTAGTCTGAAGATTCTTCCAGAAAGCTATTGGAGCCATCCAGGATCTCTCATGCGATGGTAATGGTGTATTATGACACTGTAACTGCATTGTTATCTTTTCAGGTCCTCTGGCATGCATTCATTTTCTCTTCTCTCTCTCATAATTGCCTTTGGAAAGTGTCCTCGGAGACCCGCAAGAAGCCACTTAGCCCTAGGTCCGAGAACACCCCGCATGAGGAAATTGAAATAGGTAGCCTTGAAGACCTGTCACAGCACACACCTACACCCTCCACCAATGGTGGGATCTAGACCTAAAGCAGACTTGGGTCACAAGCCGCTGAGCACAACATACAATCTGGCCCACTGAAGGCAAAGGCATGGACATCAAGGGTTGAAAGCACTTTGAGGACTGAGTCCCAGTCAGATGATAAGCCTCAGGGGTCAGTTCTAACTCAGTTCCTTGAGCTGCAGCGACTGTCAACGCAATATCAGGAAGGGATGTCAGCTACAATCCTCATATTGCAATGAATGTTGGAGGAGTTCGGCCAAATTCAGTCCACACCAAGGTCAACACTGGTAGATTGATGAACATCATGGATACCTTGGTTCAGGACCCCGGTGCTGCACTGTTGCAGGAGCAGTGTTCCTTCGCTGTAGTCCTTGGTGGCATCCATCAGTGGCTATGTGAGAGAGGATTGGACTGTTCGATCACACTCCAACTGTCCCTTCTCCTCAAGGAGTCAGCAGGTGCCTTTGGCATCCGTAGGGAGAAGGATCAGCAGGTGCACATCCCAAGACCATCAACATAGGTGACTCCCATAGTGTCCCTCTGATCCCAATTCTCTCGCCCTGTGATCCCATCAGCTCCAGCTCCACAGGCCCCCATGGTAGGTCATCCAAAACAGTCCAGGGCCGTCCAATTCTCAGCCCACCAGAGAATGCCCACTGATGTCATCATAAACAACAGGGCACAGCAGGCTGCCTCCACATCCGCTGTAGATGTTGGGAAGCACCAAGATGTGGCGCTCGGGTTAGCAAATCTAAGAAATATTAGGAGCAAGACAATGGCACAGGTGTTAACCACATGCTTATAACCAATGTGAATACAATGCAACACATTTCACATCTACCTTAGTGTCACTGTCAAACAGGCGTGCCACCATTGCTCCTCCCCCCACTTGTCACAGATTATGCTATCTGGTACCTCTCGTCCACGTTGTCTGCTTCGATCGCACCACGGTGCGTGTCCATTCACATATTCCCAACATCAGTGATGGATCGTTCTTCATGTAAGGTTTCCTGGTTCACATGTTTTGCACTGTTATACAAAAACTATTTGTTGCCTGCGTAAGATTGAGGCTGATTTGTACTCCCAGCTCATCTGCTTTCAGGAAAGACCAAGGTCTAGTGTAGAAGACGCGATGTTGAAACATATAGGGAAGGATCTTGTACAGTAGAATCCATACACTCTCTGTAATGTGGCGGGGGTTCCAAGCTATGAGTTTCTCCTCAGAGCCCATGTGTGCCAATCGTGATTCCAAGTTTCTAAATGCGGCACATGTGGCATGCTCACCATAATTGTGAGGACCTTGCCTCCTCAATGTGCCAAGGCTATGCCCCTCTTGGCACGCCTTATAGTCATGCCGCTAATGCCAACATCGTTGAAAGCCTATTACCTTTCAGTTGTCTACCCAGTGGTTGTAAGGGCTATTCACAATGTAGCGATGCAGCACTGCCAGGGCAATGAAAATGTTTCTAAATAGTGAGAGAAGTCGCACCCTATCCCCTTAACCCCACCTAACCTACATATCTTTGTACACCAAGGGGTAATTTAGCATGACTAATCGCTAACACTGTTGGGGAGGTTTTAAACTAATGTGGCAAGGGGATGGGAACCAGATTAGGAAGTTAGAGGTCAGTAAAGAGGCAGCAACTAATGCCAGTAAGGTACTAGATAATAAACTCAATGTGATTAAGGGGAAGAGTAGACAGGGAAGAGATGATGAATGCAAAGGGACAGGTGGTCTGAGGTGCATTTGTTTTAATGCGAGAAGTGTAGCAGGTAAGGCAGATGAACTTAGGACTTGGATTAGTACCCAGGAATATGATGTTATTGGTATTACTGAGACTTGGTTGAGGGAAGGGCAAGACTGACAACTAAATATCCAAGGGTATAGATGCTTCAGGAGGGATAGAGAGTGAGGTAAAAGGGGTGAAGGAGTTGCATTACTGTTCAGAAATGATATCACAGCTGTGATTAAGGAGGGCACTATGGAGGATTTGAGCACTGAGGCAATATGGGTAGAGCTAAGAAATAGGAAGGGTGCAGTAACCTTGTTGGGACTTTACTCCTGGCCTCCGAGCGTGAAGTAGAGGTACAAATGTTTAGACAGATTATAGAAAAATATAGGAGCAATAGGGTGGTCGTAATGGGAGATTTTAACTTCCCCAACATTGAATGGGACTCATGTAGTGTTGGAGGTGTAGATGGAGCAGAATATGTAAAGAGCATCTAGGAGAGTTTTTTTTAGAGCAGTATGTAAATAGTCCAACTCGGGAAGGGGCATTACTGGGCCTGGTATTGGGGAATGATCCCAGCCAGGTGGTTGAAGTTTCAGTCGGTGATTACTTTGGGAATAGCGATCACAATTCCGTTAGTTTTAAAATACTCATGGACAGAGATGAGAGTGGTCCTAAAGGAAGAGAGCTAAATTGGGGAAAGGCCAAGTATAACAAAATTCGACAGGAGCTAGGAAATGTGGATTGGGGGCAGCTGTTTAAGGGGAAATCCACATTTGAAATGTGTGAGTCTTTTAAGGAAAAGTTGATTAGAGTGTAGGACAGACATGTCCCTGTGAAAATGAGGGATAGAAATGGCAAGATGAGGGAACCATGGATGACGGGTGTAATTGTGAGACTAGCTAAGATGAAAAAGGAAGCATACATAAGATCTAGGCGACTTAAAACTGTGAAGCTTTGGAGGAATATCGGGAAAGTAGGACAAATCTCAAACGCGCAATAAAGAGGGCTAAAGGGGTCATGAAATATCTTTGGCTAACAGGGTTAAGGAAAATCCCAGAGCCTTTTATTCGTATATAAGGCGCAAGAGGATAACTAGAGAAAGGATTGGCCCACTCAAAGACAAAAGAGGGAATTTATCCGTGGAGTCAGCGGAAATGGGTGAGATTTTTTTTTTAACAAACGATTTTATTGAGATATTTTAGGCATATAGAAACAGTGACATTGTACAGTACAAAAAAAAAAAGTTAAGACACAAATTACAAATTAAACATAGTGCAAACCACGGCTCTGTTCACGCACGGACCTGCCTCAATATCCCCCTATTCTACTCTACTCTACCCTAGCCCCCCCTCCCTCCCCCCCCTGCTGGCGCTTACTCCTCTGCAAAGAAGTCAATAAATGGCTGCCACCTTCGGGCGAATCCTAGTAGCGAACCTCTCAAGGCGAACTTGACTTTCTCTAGGCCAAGAAAGCTTGCCATGTCCGATAGCCATACCTCAGCCCTTGGGGGCTTTGAGTCCCTCCATGCTAACAGTATTCATCGCCGGGTTACCAGGGAAACAAAGGCCAGAACGTCGGCCTCTCTCTCTTCCTGGACTCCGGGTCCTCCAAAACCCCAAAGATTGCCACCTCCGGGTTCATTACCACCCCAGTTTTCAATACCCGGGACATGACATCTGCGAATCCCTGCCAATACCCCCTGAGTTTCAGGCATGACCAGAACATGTGTACATGGTCAGCCGACCCACCGGCGCATTTAGCATACTTGTCCTCCAGATGGGTGAGATTCTTAATGAGTACTTTGCATTGGTATTTACCAAGGAGAGGGACATGACGGATGTTGAGGGTAGGGATGGATGTTTAAATACTCTAGGTCAAGTCGGCATAAGGAAAGGGGAAGTTTTGGGTATTCTAAAAGGCATTAAGGTGGACAAGTCCCCAGGTCCGGATGGGATCTATCCCAGGTTACTGAGGGAAGCGAGGGACGAAATAGCTGGGGCCTTAACAGATATCTTTGCAGCATCATTGAGCACGGTTGAGGACCCGGAGGACTGGAGAATTGCTAATGTTGTCCCTTTGTTTAAGAAGGGTAGCAGGAATAATCCAGGGAATTATAGACCTGTGAGCTTGACATCAGTGGTAATCAGGCAAACTGTTGGAGAAGATACTGAGGGATAGGATCTATTCACATTTGGAAGAAAATAGACTTATCAGTGATAGGCAGCATGGTTTTGTGCAGGGAAGGTCATGTCTTACGAACCTAATAGAATTCTTTGAGGAAGTGACAAAGTTAATTGATGAGGGAAGGGCTGTAGATGTCATATACATGGACTTCAGTAAGGCGTTTGATAAAGGTTCCCATGGCAGGTTGATGGAAAAAGTGAAGTTGTATGGGGTTCAGGGTGTACTAGCTAGATGGATAAAGAACTGGCTGGGCAACAGGAGACAGAGAGTAGTGGTGGAAGTGAGTGTCTCAAAATGGAGAAACGCGACTAGTGGTGTTCCACAGGGATCCGTGCTAAGACCACTGTTGTTTGTGATATACATAAATGATCTGGACGAAGTTATAGGTGGTCTGAGTAGCAAGTTTGCAGATGATACTAAGATTGGTGGAGTTGCAGATAGCGAGGGGGACTGTCAGAGAATACAGCAAAATATAGATAGATTGGAGAGTTGGGCAGAGAAATGGCAGATGAAGTTCAATCCAGGCAAATGCGAGGTCATGCATTTTGGACGATCTAATTCAAGAGCGGACTATATGGTCAATGGAAGAGTCCTGGGGAAAATTGATTTACAGAGAGATCTGGGAGTTCAGGTCCATTGTACCCTGAAGGTGGCAACACAGGTCGATAGAGTGGTCAAGAAGGCATACAGCATGCTTGCCTTCATCGGACGGGGTATTGAGTACAAGAGTCGGCAGGTCATGTTACAGTTGCATAGGACTTTGGTTAGGCCACATTTGGAATACTGCATGCAGTTCTGGTCGCCACATTACTAGAAGGGTGTGGATGCTTTAGAGAGGGTGCAGAGGAGGTTCACCAGGATGTTGCCTGGTATGGAGGGTGCTAGCTATGAAGAAAGGTTGAGTGGATTAGGATTGTTGGAAAGACGGAGGTTGAGGGGGGACCTGATTGAGGTCTACAAAATTATGAGAGGTATGGACAGGGTGGATAGCAAAAAGCTTTTTCCAAGAGTGGGGGTGTCAATTACAAGGGGTCACGATTTCAAGGTGAGAGGGGGTAAGTTTAAGGGAGATGTGCGTGGAAAGTTTTTTACGCAGAGGGTGGTGGGTGCCTTTAATGCTTTGCCAGTGGAGGTGGTAGAGGCGGGCAGAATGGCATCATTTAAGATGCATCTAGACAGATATATGAATGGGCGGGGAACAGAGGGAAGTAGATCCTTGGAAAATAGGCTACAGGTTTAGATAGAGGATCTGGATCGGCGCAGGCTGTGAGGGCCGAAGGGCCTGTTCCTGTGCTGTAATTTTCTTTGTTCTTTAATCTACCGAACGTGCACATCGTTACACTGTGGGAGGAAAGCGGAGAGCCTGGAGGAAACCCATGCAGACATGGGGAGAAAGTGAAAACTCCAAACAGACATAACCCAGGGCCAGAATTGAACCTGGGTACCTGGCGCTGAGAGGCAGCAATGCGAACCACTGCGCCACCGTGCTGCCCCTAATGAAGTTACCCTATTGAAATTGCACAAACCAATGTGTCAAGACTTCTTCTGGACTTCACACCCAAAATCACTTCCATTTTCCCCACTTCCCCGCCACCCCTGCCTCCACTGCCCGAACTCTGCCCTGAGCAGACACCCCTCAGAGGTATTATTGGGGCCAATGTTTATATCTTTCCCACCTTCTTGTAATCAATGCCCAATCAACATGCACTGTTTAGCAGCTCACTGGATTTTCTCCTGTCCCCGGGCAGAGTAAGATACCTTTTGCATTATTTTCATGGCCTTCATAATTTCCCTTTATTTTTTTATTGCTATTTTCAAGTCGCTTAAGTATTAATTTAAGTAGGTCAAAAAACCTACTTAAATTAGTAGCAATGTCAGCGATACACTGATATTCCACAATAACTCTCCCATTCAAACTGCAACCTATTCATTGTGTGTAGATGTGTTGTATTTCCTCTCACATCGAAACATAGAAAATAGGGGTAGGAGGAGACCATTTGGCCCTTCGAACCTGCTCCGCCATTCATTATGACCATGGCTGGCCATCTTCTCTCTTCTAATGCGTTCAGCTGCATATTTACCCATTCCTTAGGTAACTGTATATAGCTTAGCATCATCAGTAAATTTTATACGTTAAGAAGTATATCCCTCTGCATTATTAATGCATAACTTCTTAGACAGAGTCCAGTGTAATTCTACTTTAACTGAACCCAAATTAAACCCTTATAATTTATAACCATAAAATACAAAATGGTTTTTTGATCCTACATCTAATTTACCTTTGACTCCACAAATTTAAAACTCCCTAAAAGACTGACATATGGTAGTTTCCCTGATGAAATTCTGAATTTCTGAAAATTCTGTTTTTGTATTACAGTTTTTGGATTACTCAAATTCACAGATCTTGTCATTTCTGCAATTTTCAGGTTTCTGAGGCATGACTTTCTAAAATCTGTGTTTGACTGATCCTCATGGCTTTTGTATTCCCCAGGTCCGAATGATGTGCAAAATATTCAGGAGTAACAAGGTTAAACTGTTTTAATCCAAGAACCGTGATATGTGCCCCATTTGATTTTAAATATGTTCATGAATCATAGTTGCCAAGAAATTATAAGGCTGGAGTTGCAGGTGTCGCTTGTATCGACTTTGGGTGAAGGCAATATCACAATCTATGAGACCCCTGTAAAATGAGATTACTGCCTGGCAAAATAACCAGCAGGACGTTATAACAGCAGGAGACAGCTTGGGGGGCGGGAAGGAGAGCCGTGAGGGGAGTTTGTGAGGGAAATCCTCCATGTCTGTGTGTGTGCGGGGTGATGTGTTGGGTGTTCTGGATCAGAAACAGGTCACCAACACTGGAAGTGGCGCAACTCTATTTTATTATAAGGTTAACTATATTAACATACTTGAACTGTGGGTAAATGCAATACCAGCTTTAACTGTTGACCCTTACCTATTCCTAATCAGGTGATGCACTCAGCACATGATGAATGTCTGTGTTGCAGGCTGTAAGCTCTGTGCTCCGAGCTGGCTGCTACTAGAATGAGCGGGAACTCTCCTGTCCCCTGTCCTTACAGTGCGTGTGCTCTCACTGGTGATTGGCTGCGGTGTTGTGTATGCTGATTGGTCCCACTGCATGTCCATCAGTGTGTGTGTGTGTCTGCACCATAATATACTGGTGTATATTATGACATCTCCCCTTTTATATAAAGAACATGTGCCTGCGTGACAATAAATATCATGTAGCGAATGTACCTGACTATGTGGGTGCGTGTTATTTACATGACTATGTACATGAGGCTAATCTATTTACACGGGAAGGTGCCTGGTGCTGAGAAATAGGATGTCACACCACCAACAAAATGAACATTATATACAAACTACTGGAACGATAAAACAGGATAACAGAACAGATCAAAGAGTCCAACATCGTAAAACTCATAAGTCAAGTCTGAGGTGGGCGACGAATTCTGGTTGACCGCCTCAAGGGTGAGTCAGGAGCCACCGGCTGAGGAACGGGCTGGGCCACGGCAGAGTGAGGAGGATGCAGAGTATTCGGAATCTCCACATAGTCCAGGTTGGGGACAACAGAAGGGCGTGGCACCGGTGGAGGATCACGTAGCGAGCGTGGAACGAGACGAAGGGCACGCCGATTGCGGCGGCGAATGGAACCACCTGGCAGACGAACCAGGAACGAGCGGGGAGACACCTGCCGAAGAACCACAGCAGTTGCAGACCAGCCACCCTCCGGAAGATGGATGTGGACGTTGTCATCCGGCACCAGAGCAGGGAGATCAGTCGCCCGAGAGTCATGCGCCGCCTTGTGTTGTGCACAAGACTGTTGCATCGGCTGAAGGACCAGAACGTGGTCGAGGTCTGGGACGTGAATGGACGGCACCGTGGTCCTGAGGGTGCGACCCATGAACAGCTGGGCTGGCGACAGTCCCGTGGAGAGTTAGGCCGAACGATAGGCCAGCAAGGCGAGGTAGAAGTCGGATCCTTCATCGGCAGCCTTGCAGAGGAGCCGTTTGACGATGTGGACGCCCTTTTCCGCTTTGCCATTGGATTGGGGGTGCAGGGGACCGGATGTCACATGCACAAAGTTGTACCTGCTAGCAAAGTTTGACCATTCCTGGCTCGTGAAGCAGGGGCCATTGTCTGACATCACAGTGAGTGGGATGCCGTGACGAGCAAAAGTCTCCTTGCAGGCACGGATGACCGCCGATGATGTGATGTCGTGCAGGCGTACGACCTCCGGGTAGTTCGAAAAATAGTCTATAATCAGAACATAGTCCCTGCCGAGCGCATGGAACAGGTCAAGGCCTACCTTAGACTAAGGGGACCTGACCAACTCATGGGGCTGTAGGGTCTCACGTAGTTGGGCCGGCTGGAACCGCTGACAGGTGGGACAGTTGAGCACTGTGTTGGCGATGTCCTCATTGATGCCGGGCTAGTACACAGCCTCTCGGGCCCTCTGTCAGCACTTCTCCACGCCAAGATGGCCCTCGTGTAGCTGTTCCAAAACGAGCTGGCACATGCTGTGCAGGATCACGATGCGGTCCAGCTTCAGGAGGACACCATCGACTACTGCCAGATCGTCCCTGATATTGTAGAACTGCAGGCATTGGCCCTTGAGCCACCCGTCCGTCATGTGGCGCATGACACGCTATAGTAGGGGGTCAGCCGCAGTCTCACGGCGAATGTGGATAAGGCGTTCATCCGTGGCCGGCAGATTGGAGGCTGTGAAGGCCACATGGGTGTCAACCTGGCAGACGAACCCCTCTGGGTCACACGGGGTGTTGACTGCCCTGGACAGAGCGTTGGCGATGAACAGGTCCTTGCCCGGGGTGTATAGGAGCTGGAAATCGTACCGCCGGAGTTTAAGCACAATGTGCTGGAGGTGAGGGGTCATATCATTCAGGTTTCTTTGTATAGTGTTGACCAGCGGGCGATGGTCGGTCTCGACAGTGAATTGGGGGACGCCGTACACGTAATCATGAAATTTGTCGACCCCAGTCAACAGGCCCAGGCACTCCTTTTCGATCTGTGCGTAGCGCTGTTCCGTGGGGGCCATGGTACGTGACACATATGCAATGGGGGCCCATGATGAGGCCTCATCGCGTTGCAGGAGCACTGCCCCAATGCCGGATTGGCTGGCATCGTTGAAATTTTTGTTTCCTTTGTGGGATCAAAAAATGCCAATACAGGGGCCGTGGTAAGCTTGGTCTTAAGCTCCTCCCATTCATGCTCATGGGCGGGAAGCCATTGGAAGTCTGTTGTCTTCCTGGCCAGGTTCAAAGAGAGCTGTGGTATGGGAGGCGAGGTTGGGGATGAACTTCCCCAGGAAGTTGACCATGCCCAAAAATCGGAGCACCGCCTTCTTATCTGCTGGCTTTTGCATGGCCGTGATGGTTGCCACCTTAGAACATAGAACATAGAACGATACAGCACAGTACAGGCCCTTCGGCCCACGATGTTGCACCGAAACAAAATCCATCTAACCTACACTATGCCATTATCATCCATATGTTTATCCAATAAACTTTTAAATGCCCTCAATGTTGGCGAGTTCACTACTGTTGCAGGTAGGGCATTCCACGGCTTCACTACTCTTTGCGTAAAGAACCTACCTCTGACCTCTGTCCTATATCTATTACCCCTCAGTTTAAAGTTATGTCCCCTCGTGCCAGCCATATCCATCCGCGGGAGAAGGCTCTCACTGTCCACCCTATCCAACCCCCTGATCATTTTGTATGCCTCTATTAAGTCTCCTCTTAACCTTCTTCTCTCCAACGAAAACAACCTCAAGTCCATCAGCCTTTCCTCATAAGATTTTCCCTCCATACCAGGCAACATCCTGGTAAATCCCCTCTGCACCCGCTCCAAAGCCTCCACGTCCTTTCTATAATGCGGTGACCAGACCTGTACGCAATACTCCAAATGCGGCCGTACCAGAGTTCTGTACAGCTGCAACATGACCTCCTGACTCCGGAACTCAATCACTCTACCAATAAAGGCCAACACTCCATAGGCCTTCTTCACAACCCTATCAACCTGGGTGGCAACTTTCAGGGATCTATGTACATGGACACCTAGATCCCTCTGCTCATCCACACTTCCAAGAACTTTACCATTAGCCAAATATTCCGCATTCCTGTTATTCCTTCCAAAGTGAATCACCTCACACTTCTCTACATTAAACTCCATTTGCCACCTCTCAGCCCAGCTCTGCAGCTTATCTATATCCCTCTGTAACCTGCTACATCCTTCCACACTATCGACAACACCACCGACTTTAGTATCGTCTGCAAATTTACTCACCCACCCTTCTGCGCCTTCCTCTAGGTCATTGATAAAAATGACAAACAGCAACGGCCCCAGAACAGATCCTTGTGGTACTCCACTTGTAACTGAACTCCATTCTGAACATTTCCCATCAACCACCACCCTCTGTCTTCTTTCAGCTAGCCAATTTCTGATCCACATCTCTAAATCACCCTCAATCCCCAGCCTCCGTATTTTCTGCAATAGCCTACCGTGGGGAACCTTATCAAACACTTTGCTGAAATCCATATACACCACATCAACTGCTCTACCCTCGTCTACCTGTTCAGTCACCTTCTCAAAGAACTCAATAAGGTTTGTGAGGCATGACCTACCCTTCACAAAGCCATGCTGACTATCCCTGATCATATTATTCCTATCTAGATGATTATAAATCTTGTCTCTTATAATCCCCTCCAAGACTTTACCCACTACAGACATGAGGCTCACCGGTTTATAGTTGCCGGGGTTGTCTCTGCTCCCCTTTTTGATCAAAGGGACCACATTTGCTATCCTCCAGTCCTCTGGCACTATTCCTGTAGCCAATGATGACATAAAAATCAAAGCCAAAGGTCCAGCAATCTCTTCCCTGGCCTCCCAGAGAATCCTAGGATAAATCCCATCAGGACCCGGGGACTTATCTATTTTCAGCCTGTCCAGAATTGCCAACACCTCTTCCCTACGTACCTCAATGCCATCTATTCTATTAGCCTGGGTCTCAGCATTCTCCTCCACAACATTATCTTTTTCCTGAGTGAATACTGACAAAAAATATTCATTTAGTATCTCGCCTATCTCGTCAGACACCACACACAACTTCCCACCCCTGTCCTTGACTGGTCCTACTCTTTCCCTAGTCATTCGCTTATTCCTGACATACCTATAGAAAGCTTTTGGGTTTTCCTTGATCCTACCTGCCAAATACTTCTCATGTCCCCTCCTTGCTCGTCTTAGCTCTCTCTTTAGATCCTTCCTCGCTACCTTGTAACTATCCATCGCCCCAACTGAAACTTCACACCTCATCTTCACATAGGCCTCCTTCTTCCTCTTAACAAGAGATTCCACTTCTTTGGTAAACCACGGTTCCCTCGCTCGACGCCTTCCTCCCTGCCTGACCGGTACATACTTATCAAGAACACGCAGTAGCTGATCCTTGAACAAGCTCCAATTATCCAGTGTGCCCAACACTTGCAGCCTACTTCTCCACCTTATCCCCCCCAAGTCACGTCTAATGGCATCATAATTGCCCTTCCCCCAGCTATAACTCTTGCCCTGCGGTGTATACTTATCCCTTTCCATCATTAACGTAAACGTCACCGAATTGTGGTCACTGTCCCCAAAGTGCTCTCCTACCTCCAAATCCAACACCTGGCCTGGTTCATTACCCAAAACCAAATCCAACGTGGCCTCGCCTCTTGGTGGCCTGTCAACATATTGTGTCAGGAAACCCTCCTGCACACACTGTACAAAAAACGACCCATCTAATGTACTCGAACTATATCTTTTTCAGTCAATATTTGGAAAGTTAAAGTCTCCCATAATAACTACCCTGTTACTTTCGCTCTTATCCAGGATCATCCTCGGCATCCTTTCCTCTACATCCCTAGAACTATTTGGAGGCCTATAGAAGACTCCCAACAGGGTGACCTCTCCTTTCATGTTTCTAACCTCAGCCCATACTACCTCGGAAGATGAGTCCCCATCTAGCATCCTCTCCACCACCGTAATACTGCTCTTGACTAGCAGCGCCACACCTCCCCCTCTTTTGCCTCCTTCTCTGAGCTTACTAAAACACCTAAACCCCGGAACCTGCAACATCCATTCCTGTCCCTGCTCTATCCATGTCTCCGAAATGGCCACAACATCGAAGTCCCAGGTACCAACCCATGCTGCCAGTTCCCCTACCTTATTTCGTATACTCCTGGCATTGAAGTAGACACACTTCAAACCACCTACCTGAACACTGGCCCCCTCCTGCGACGTCAAATCTGTGCTCCTGACCTCCATACTCTCATTCTCCCTTACCCTAAAACTACAATCCAGGTTCCCATGCCCCTGCTGCATTAGTTTAACCCCCCCAAAGAGCACTAACAAATCTCCCCCCCAGGATATTTGTGCCCCTCAGATTCAGATGTAGACCATCCTGTCTGTAGACGTCCCACCTTCCCCAGAAAGAGCCCCAGTTATCCAGAAATCTGAATCCCTCCCGCCTGCACCATCCCTGCACATACCTTGTCCACATCCGGCTGCACACCCAACCGGGAGATGTGGTCCCCTAGGAACTTGAATTCCGTCTGGCCGAAGGAACATTTGGCTCTGTTGAGGCAAAGGCTTTGGTCCCGTATTTGTTTGAAAATAAGCTGGAGGCGACTGATATGCTCCTGCGGGGTGGTGGACCAAATGATGATGTCATCAACATAGACGCGCACACCCTCAGTGCCCTCCACCATGTGCTCCATGATCCAGTGGAATACTTCAGATGCCCATATAATCACAAACGGCATCCTGTTGTAGCAGTATCTGCCAAACGGGGTATTCAAGGTACACAGCTTTCTGCTGGACCTGTCTAGTTGAATTTGCCAGAATCCTTTTGAGGCGTCAAGTTTGGTGAAGATGTTGGCCCGAGCCATCTCGCACATGATCTCCTCGCGCTTGGGGATAGGGTAATGCTCCCTCATTATGTTTCGATTCAGATCCTTTGGGTCAATTCAGATCCGGGGCTCGCCGGAGGGCTTCTTTACGCACACCATGGAACTGACCCAGTCGGTTGGTTCCGTCATTCTGGAGAGCACTCCTTGGTCCTGGAGGTCCTACAGCTGCTGCTTGAGGCGGTCCTTGAGGGGTGCTGGGGCACTGCGAGGTGCATGAACCACAGGCATGGCATCTTGTTTGAGCAGGATTTTGTAAGTGTATGGAAGCGTGCCCATGCCTTCAAAAACGTCACGGTGCTGGTCGATGATGGTATTGAGTTGCACCCTGAAGTCCGCATCCAGGAAGGCAGACGTGTCCTCTGGAGAGAGAGAGTTGAACGAGTTTTAGGAGTTTGCACGCTTGTGCGCCTAGCACAGAGTCCTTCGAGGAGCCCACGATCTCGAAGGGAAGGATGGCTTTTCGCGAGTTGTGCGTCACTTCGAGTTGGCATGAACCGGTAGCAGGAATGACGTTGCCATTGTCGTCCACTAGTTGGCAGGTCAACGGAAGAATGGTTGGTTTAACCCCAAGGGTCTGAAAGTCTGACCACGTTAGGAGATTAGTGGAAGCACCAGTGTCCAGGTGGAATCGTACCTGGGATCAGTTGACCGTCAGGGTGGCACACCACTCGTCGTCTGGATCAATGCTGTGCACTGACAGCTGCTGGTGGTTTTGATTCGGGGACAGCCTGTTCTTTGTTATAACAGCGACTCGAAAAGGCTCCCTCAGGTCCTCGGTGTCACCGATCTGCGGGAAGTCGGAATCAGACTCAGTGAACATGGGTTGAATTGCCCGAACGTTCCTAAGAGGCTGGCTGAAGCGATGCGAATTGGCAGGCTGAGCTGTTCGACAGCAGGCAGCATAGTGGCCAAGTCAGCCACATCGTAGGCATTGTCGCGATTTTGCAGGACATTGCCGCTTTAAATGGGCGGAGCCACAGTTGCCGCACGTCGTGACGTCAGTATGCTCATTGCGCCACCGCGCATGCGCGATGCGGTCCTGCGTGGTGCGCGCCTGGGCATCACTTTCCTCCACGTCACCGTCCCCTCGTTTGGCTCGTACAAGCGCAGGAGGCCGTGAAAAGTGCGTGAAATGGCCGCCCTCATCCAGGCTGCAGCCTTGGAGGTGTTCAATTGTTTGGACCCGTTCCACCTTGTGGGGACCTTTCCGCGCCGTTTCAGCCGCCTGTATGTGGGAGTACCGGCTGGTGGCATTTTCATGCAGGACACAGGTCTCGATGGCAGTCGCTAGGGTGAGTTGCTTAATTTTGAGGAGTTGCTAACGCAGGGGGTCCGACAGAACACCAAATACGATCTGGTCACGTATCATGGAGTCGGAGGTGGGCCCGTAGCCGCAGGACTGCGCAAGGATGCGGAGGTGTGTTAGAAAGGATTGGAAAGGCTCGTCCTTACCCTGCAAGCGCTGCTGGAACTCCTGGTGTTCGAGGCGTTCTCCCTGTCCTTTGATTCGAGGAAGAGCTGGAGGCGCTGTTTAAAAATCTTCCAATTGACCCCGAGATTGCCGGCGATGCGGAGCGGCGGCGGCGGGTTGATGTTCTCCATACTTCAGGATGCAGGAATGCTGATTAGTTGCAGGTGGGTCTCAGAAGTGCGAGTATGCAACCATTCCTTGTACCATGATGTGTTGGGTGTTCTGGATCACAAACACCAACACTGGAAGTGGTGCAACTCTATTTTATTATAAGGTTAACTATATTAACATACTTGAACTGTGGGTAAATGCAATACCAGCTTTAACTGTTGACCCTTGCCTAGTCCAAAGCAGGTGATGCACTCAGCACATGGTGAATGTCTGTGTTGCAGGCTGTGAGCTCTGTGCTCCAAGCTGGCTGCTACTAGAATGAGCGGGAACTCTCCTGTCCCCTGTCTTTATGGTGCATGTGCTCTCACTGGTGATTGGCTGCAGCGTTGTGTATGCTGATTGGTCCCACTGCATGCCCATCAGTGTGTGTGTGTGTCTGCACCATAATATACTGGTGTATATTATGACACAGGGGACGGGGGATGGGGGGTGGGGGCATTCACTTTCTGTGCCGATTGGGGTGCCCTTTAAAGTTGGCACCCTTTAAAGATGGTATCCCGATTGCTGTGAGCCACCTTCATCAGGCCCTGCCCTGCCAGACTGTCGGCGCAAACCCTGCCCTCCAATTTTTTTTTAAGAGTGCCAGAAAAGAAGTTGAAAACCTAGGCTGTGCAGTCAGTACAGAGCCTGACACTGAATAAGTATGGGAAAATTCCACCCGGAGACATTTTTTCTCAGTTTTCAATCAGTGGAAGATCAAAATAGAAGAGGCCAGACTATAAGGTAGAAGATTTTAATGAAAGAACTTTTAGCATAGTAGGAAACCTTTAGTTCCAACAATGAATGCTGAAAGTAGCCCAAGAAATGATAGAGACAATTGCTCAGTTGTATTGCTTCACATTAACCATTCCAATCCATAGTGATCCGCAGGGACTTCAGGAGGTGAAATAAATGACATTTCAGAAAGGCAACTTGAGGAATAAACCCGAGCCCCCAGTACTGTCCCTACAAGGTTAGGTGGCAATGACTGCAATATGCATTTCTGGATGATCACTATATGTCTGCTGCATAGCAGGAGGTAAAAGTCTACTTCTACTGATTGAACAAATAGCCATTCTCTCATGTTTAAAAGCTGTTGCACAAGGCATGGGTGTTGATTGAATCGATTATGTTAAGACACCATTCCTCCATTAAAATATGTCCCCTGAGAACTGTAGTGCCCTTATCTTATCAAGATGCATGGCCTGCATTATCTGGCACTGACCTAACAAAAGTCTTCCCTCAATTTAAGTACCATTGTTGGGTATATGTAGTCCAAGGAGTCCACCCATGGTGCCTGCTTGAAGTGCCTTAACTGTGCAGGAAAACTGGCCAACTCGGGGAGATGCCAGTCCTCCACTCATCCCGGAAATAAACAATGTCCCTTTCATAAGGGGCCTTCATTTAAATAATTTAAAATATATATATACCTTTTGTTCTCTGGAGGTCCAACTATGTGATCACAGCAAGAGCCACTAGGTGGGACCCACAATGGCCACTTGGCAGCCTGGCATACCTATTCTTATCAGGGATACCATGGCCAGTGAAAGATTGGGAATGCAGATATTCCTGGCAATATGAATTCTCATCCCCACTTACACACTAACCTGAGTGGATGGACCCTCCACACCTTACAAGGTTGGGGTTACCAGTGTGTATGTTGGGGAGGACTGTAGAATTTTGGGTCTGTTTATTTGCAAGCTTTGTGCTCTTCCTCTTCAGTTTGGTAGAGGGACTTGCGTCAACTCTGATCGAGCTGTGTTTGTTCATTGGCGGTGAGTTTCTGAACAGCTTCTTCTTTTTTTGTTGTTTTGGGATTTATTTTTCCTATGAACCCGACTGACAGGCTCAAACTACAATAAATCTGAGACAACACCATTTTTATTGCCTATATGTTTCAAGAGAAATAGTTGAGTGAGTCTAAATGACTCGTACACTTAACATTGTGGATCATGGGGCATCAAACAGCCAAGGTAGATTGAAAATAACTCGATCAAGCTAACCTTCAGCATCACATCAGTAATGTTTAGTTGTCCTGGGTTTCGAAGTGGCAATTGAGTTTTGGTGATATCTACAACCAATTGGAAAATGTAACTCACACTTCCATGTTTTTCTAGAATAGCAGACTCTCAAAAATTATAAAAATGTAAAAGTTTCTGATAGTGCTGAAGAATTGACTAAATATATTAAAATACCATCTTTATGAACACAATATATACATGTCTTGCTCTTAAAAAAATAGAATTGAATCTTTATGTTTAACCTGACATGTGTGATTTCTTTGACTTTCAATGCTGAATTTCCACAGAGGATCTTCCTTGAATTAGCTTGATTGGCTGAGTAAACTTTATTCATTCAATGGTTTGTTATTTTCTTATGCTGTTAAAAAACCAGTAACATGTGGACCCCCTTTGTTGAAAAGGAAGTGGGGTGGAAAATGTCAAATTTAAATGAATGAAATAAGGCAGGCTTCATTTGAGGTTTTGTACTCCATTTCTCTTTATTAACTTTTTGAACAGTTTCTTGCACACAACTGGGCAATGTGAACGAGCACAACTCCTCATCAGAGTTCGACACTGACAATGTCCGCACTAGCATTCCACACTGAAGAATGCCTTAAGCAGCAAATGGATAGACTCTCTCATACTTGTAAAGCCATGATGTGGAGATGCCGGCGTTGGACTGGGGTGAGCACAGTACGAAGTCTTACAACACCAGGTTAAAGTCCAACAGGTTTGTTTCGATGTCACTAGCTTTCGGAGCGCTGCTCCTTCCTCAGGTGAATGAAGTGGTCTGTTCCAGAAATACATATATAGACAAATTCAAAGATGCCAAATAACGCTAGGAATGCGAGCATTAGCAGGTGATTAAATCTTTACAGATCCAGAGATGGGGTAACCCCAGGTTAAAGAGGTGTGAATTGTCTCAAGCCAGGACAGTTGGTAGGATTTTGCAGGCCAGATGGTGGGGGATGAATGTAATGCGACATGAATCCCAGGTCCCGGTTGAGGCCGCACTCATGTGTGCGGAACTTGGCTATAAGTTTCTGCTCGGCGATTCTGCGTTGTCGCGGGTCCTGAAGGCCGCCTTGGAGAACGCTTCCCCGGAGATCAGAGGCTTAATGTCCTTGACTGCTGAAGTGTTCCCCGACTGGAAGGGAACATTCCTGCCTGGTGATTGTTGCGCGATGTCTGTTCATTCGTTGTCGCAGCGTCTGCATGGCCTCGCCACTGTACCACGCTTCGGGACATCCTTTCCTGCAGCGTATGAGGTAGACAACGTTGGCCGAGTCGCACGAGTATGTACCGCGTACCTGGTGGGTGGTGTTCTCACGTGTAATAGTGGTATCCATGTCGATGATCTGGCACGTCTTGCAGAGATTGCCATGACAGGGTTGTGTGGTGTCGTGGTCACTGTTCTGAAGACTGGGGAGTTTGCTGCAAACAATGGTTCGTTTCAGGTTGCGCGGTTGTTTGAAGGCAAGTAGTGGGGGTGTGGGGATGACCTTGGCAAGATGTTCACCGTCATCAATGACGTGTTGAAGGCTGTGAAGAAGATGACGTAGTTTCTCCGCTCTGGGGAAGTACTGGACGACGAAGGGTATTCTGTCGGTTGTGTCCCATGTTTGTCTTCTGAGGAGGTCGGTCCGGTTTTTCGCTGTGGCGCGTTGGAACTGTCGATCGATGAGTACGAGGAGCGTAACAGACATCTACAGACGTTGAAAGATGCCCTCGTACGAATGGGATATGGCACTCGACTCATCGATCGACAGTTCCAACGCGCCACAGCGAAAAACCGGACCGACCTCCTCAGAAGACAAACATGGGACACAACCGACAGAATACCCTTCGTCGTCCAGTACTTCCCCGGAGCGAAGAAACTATGACATCTTCTTCACAGCCTTCAACACGTCATTGCTGACGATGAACATCTTGCCAAGGTCATCCCCACACCCCAACTACTTGCCTTCAAACAACCGCGCAACCTCAAACGAACCATTGTTTGCAGCAAACTACCCAGTCTTCAGAACAGTGACCACGACACCACACAACCCTGTCATGGCAATCTCTGCAAGACGTGCCAGATCATCGACATGGATACCACTATTACACGTGAGAACACCACCCACCAGATACGCGGTACATACTCGTGCGACTCAGCCAACGTTGTCTACCTCATACGCTGCAGGAAAGGATTTCCCGAAGCGTGGTACATTGGCGAGACCATGCAGACGCTGCGATAACGAATGAACGGACATCGCGCAACAATCACCAGGCAGGAATGTTCCCTTCCAGTCGGGGAACACTTCAGCAGTCAAGGGCATTCAGCCTCTGATCTCCGGGTAAGCGTTCTCCAAGGCGGCCTTCAGGACCCGCGACAACGCAGAATCGCCGAGCAGAAACTTATAGCCAAGTTCCGCACACATGAGTGCGGCCTCAACCGGGACCTGGGATTCATGTCACATTACATTCATCCCCCACCATCTGGCCTGCAAAATCCTACCAACTGTCCTGGCTTGAGACAATTCACACCTCTTTAACCTGGGGTTACCCCATCTCTGGATCTGTAAAGATTTAATCACCTGCTAATGCTCGCATTCCTAGCATTGTTTGGCATCTTTGAATCTGTCTATATATGTGTTTCTGGAACAGACCTCTTCATTCACCTGAGGAAGGAGCAGCGCTCCGAAAGCTAGTGACATCGAAACAAACCTGTTGGACTTTAACCTGGTGTTGTAAGACTTCGTACTATACTTGTAAAGAGTTTAGTTTGACCATCAGCATCAGAAAAGCAAATGTTGCAGGTCCAGTATGTTGTTATATTACCATCTATCCGCATTGACAATGTGTCACTGGAGGTTGTTGATAACTTCACACCTTCAGGCTCTACTATCACCAGTAATCTGTCACTTGATGCAGAAATCAACACATGCATCACAAAAGTTGAAGCTGTTATGTTCAAGCCTAGTAAGAGAGTATGGAACAACAACAATCTCTCTGAGAACACAAAATGGTAAGTCCATCAATCCTGCATTCTCAGCCCACTTCTCTACAGTGCTGAGGCTTGGATATCTTATTGTAGACAGGAGAAAAAGACTGAACTCTGTATACCTTTGCCATTTCAGTCCGATTCTCGACATCTCTTGACAGGACAAGGTCACAAACTCCTCTGCCATGTTTATCAGATGAACGATGGTTGCTTACTCAAATACGTTCTGTACAGTGAACTGGCTACTGGGTCAAAACCTCCAGGGTGTCCATCCTTCCGTTATGGAGAGACTGCAAGCGAGATATGAAGTTGGCGGGCATCGACTCTGTCAACTGGGAGACGGTCAAAGATGGCTGTGATGCTGAAGGGGCATTGGAAGAGGTGAACAGAAATGAGAAGCTCGGTTGGCCAAATAGAGGGCCCAAGGAAATCATCAGCTGGTGAATCTTGCATCCTCTCAGCTCCTCATCTTCATCTGCAGTAAATGTGACAGAGACTGCCATGCCAGAGTAATGCCTAGCATAGAGTAAACCATCATCTTAAGAGACAGGCTGCCACAATGTGAAGGACACCATCAGAGGAAGTACAGATGATCCCATTGGATCACCCTGTAGCTAATTAACAAATCTCAATCAGTCTGGTTGGGAATCCTAAATAGGCATAGGGTTGCAGGTGAGAAAATGTTAACCTCCCAAAAAATCAATTTTGATGTCCATTGTATTCCCATAAAACATTATCTTGTTAACTTTCATGAAACTTTTCAACCCATCTGGATTCTAATACTTTTATTCACAGGAAGCTCCTGGTTCAAATTGGGACTGGATCTGGGACTGGGAGTTCAATGTCTATAGGGAGTTGGAAATTATATGAAGCTGCAGGTCTCAAAGAGCATTGTTGTTATTTAAAAGGATTGCTTGATTGCCACAGAGCAGTAACCGGCAAGATAATTACTTTGAACATTTTCATTTCTGGTTGCTGCTGTGAAGGTGACGAGGAAGCATAGGTCTGTTTGGAAATCCAGGGTATTCTCTTGATAGGAGAACTATATATTCTGCTTGGCAGAATGTTGTAGATCACATCGGTGGTGTCTCAAACAGTCAAAGGGCATAGGAGCAGATGAGGAGAAAACGATTATTAGAAACAGGAAGTGAGCCAAGGCAAAGTTAGCCAACATTTCACGATACCAAGTAAATGAACAAATCATTATCGCCAAATCTGAGGCAAAGTGTTAAATCTTCACAAACTAGTAGTTTCTGAGCATCAAAAGAAAAAGAACCAGGGAGCCTCCAGAATTATATATCTAGCGACAGCTTCCCGCATTATTCTTCTTTACAGAATCACATTGCAGCATGCTTACCTGACACACATTTTAGCTAAGTAAGCATTATTTCTAATCAGGTTGTGCAGTCTACATCATAATTTTCTTTGTTTTCGAAACCAGTTTCAGTCCAAGAATCCAGCAACCTGCCGAATACAGACCCAACCGCTCCTCATTTGAAAAGCCCTTCATTCCCATAATCATTCTTGTGAACCTCCTCTGGACCCCCTCCAAGGCCAGCACACCCTTTGTTAGATACGGAGCCCAAAACTACTCACAGTATTCCAATTGAGCTTTATACAGCCTCAGTAGTGCATCCCTGCTCTTGTATTCTAGTTCTCTTGATATGAATGCCAACATTGCATTTGCCTTCCTAACTGAACCTGCATGTCATCTTTAAGAGAGTCTTGAATTAGCCCTAAGTCCCTTTATAATTGAGATTTACGAATCCTTTCCCCATTTAGAAAATGATCTATGCCTCTATTCCTCCTACCGAAGTGCACAAGCTCACACATTTCTGTCATGATATTCAAACACACATCACAACACACACATCGTGATAGACAGATCAACAGACCAATTAGCACACATAACACAACAGCCAATCACAGACAAGAGCAGACACAGTATAAGACAAGAAACATGACACCTGCTGGCCAGTCCATCTGGAGACAGGACAAGGTCAGGACCTCATTAACAAGACACTCACACAGTCACCACGTGCTGAGTACCAAGACAGATTTGTAAATAACTAGTTGGAATAAAACTGTGTTGTGCCAATCGCAACCGTGTTGGTTCATCTGTGCCTCAGAGCACCCAACACCACATGATACCAGTGAGTGGATCGATACTTACCGGCAAATCTGCCATCCTGAGCCATGGACACCCACAACAAACCGCAGCCGTTGCAAGTCGCTGGAAACCTGGGCACCAATTGGAAGCTCTTCAAGCAGCGATTCGAACTGTTCATGCGAGCCAACGAAAAACAGAGCGCCTCGGACGAAACAAAGATTACCATGCTCCTCACTACCGCAGGTCAGCACGCCATCGATGTATACAACTCCTTGGTGTTCGCGGAAGGCGAGAACAAATCTAAATATGACACGGTCTCCTCGAGCTCGACCAGCACTTCAACGTTGAGGTCAATGAAAGCTTTGAGAGGTACATCTTTCAGAAGCGCCTACAAGGTAAGGATGAGCTATTTCAGTCCTTCCTGACGCACCTCCGCATACTTGCGCAGTCCTGCGGTTACGGCACCACCTCAGAGTCCATGATCCGGGACCAGATCGTTTTTGGCGTTGCCTCCAGTGGCCTACGCCAGCAGCTTCTAAAAATTAAAGGCCTGACCTTAGCATCTGCAGTGGAAGCCTGTGTCCTGCATGAAAATGCGACCAGCCGCTATGCCCAATTTCAGGCGACCGAATCGGCACGGAGGGGGTCCCAAGCGATCGAATCGGCAAGCTAGGCCGCCCACGAGGCCGAACGCATCCAGGCAATCGAGTTTCTCCCGGCCCGCGGCCCGGACGAGGGCGGCCGTTTTGCGCGCTTTTTGAGGCCTCCCGCGTTTGCGCGCGCCAAAACCAACGGCAACATTGAGGGACGCACTGCGCAGGCGCGCCCGACGCAAGACCGAACTGCGCATGCGCAGTGGCGTAACAAACGCCATGACGTGATGACGTGCGGCAACTGTGGAGCTGCACATTTAAAAGGGTAATGTCCTGCAAAAACCCTACAATGCCTACGCTGTGGCAAGATGGGCCACTACGCTGCCTACTGTCGAGCGGCTCAACCTGTGGATCTTCCACATCTCCGACAACCTCGCAGACATGTGCGGACCATCCAGCCTCCACATCAGGACATCCAAACCGACGACACAGATGACCAAGACGCCTTCCGGGTTGCGGTCATTGATGTCAACCGGGTCAACACCATCAATCCGGCCGATGAATGGAGTGCCACCCTGACGGTCAACTGATCGCCGACCAAGGGGTCCTATCCAGGGTCACGGAGCCCACGCCATGGGTCAGTTCCATGGTGTGTGTCAAGAAGCCCTCTGGCGAGCTCCACACAGTCACCACGTGCTGAGTACCAAGACAGATGTGTAAATAACTAGTTGGAATAAAACTGCGTTGTACCAATCGCAACCGTGTTGGTTCATCTGTACCTCAGAGCACCCAACACCACAATTTCCACATTGTATTCCACCTGCCACTTCTTTACCCACTCTCCTTATTGAGTCTCCTGCGGTACACACTGTTCCTCATCTGCTTAAAGGACCAGCGATGCTTGTATACCTTGGGCCATCACTAGCCTCCCTCTCTGGGTCCCTCCCAGGCCTGTTAGTAACATAAAAGGTAATGGCTGATGGCTGTACTTGCAAATGGAAAGTTGTTCCAAGTGGCGTTCCACAGGGCTCAGCGTTGAGACCTTATTGTTTGTGTATTTTTAACGATTTACACGTAAATGTGCAGCGCACGATTGGGAAATTTGCAGATAAAACAAAGATTGGCTGGTTAAATCGCGGGATAGGCCAAAATCTGGATCCACGCCAGGCGAGATCTACCTGGCCCGTTCCCTGTGGCGGGCTCCAGATCCTGTCCAAACATGGCAAGGCACCAATTGACACCAATTAAGCCTAATCTCCATTTCATTAGCGATGGCAGCACGGTAGCATAGTGGTTAGCACTGTGGCTTCAAGGCGCCAGGGTCCCAGGTTCGATTCTCTTCTGGGTCATTATCTGTGTGGAGTCTGCACGTTCTCCCCGTGTCTGCGTGGGTTTCCTCCAGGTGCTCCGTTTTCCTCCCACAGTCCAAAGACGTGTAGGTTAGGTGGATTGGCCATGCTTAATTGCCCTTAGTGTCCAAAAAAGGTTAGGAGGGGTTTTGCTTAGGGGGATAGGGTAGAAGTGAGGGCTTAAGTGGGTTGGTGTAGACTTGATGGACCGAATGGCCTCCTTCTACACCGTATGTATGTTCTCTGTTTTATGTAAATCCAATCTCACGAACCCCGGGAAGTAACCGGCTTCCCAGCGAGAGATTAAGTGGGTGTAATTTAGCTCTAGTCCACCCAAACGTGACCAGGTATAATGGTACCTGGGTGGGTGCCACAGGCCATTGGAGAGCCCCGTGAGGTCCGGAACATGGCAAGATGGCACTCTGGCTCTCCCTCTGGCACCCGGGCATCTTGATGCCCAGGTGGCATTGCCTGGGTGCCAGGGTGCAAGTGCCTGGATGCCAGGGTGACTCTGCCAAAGGCTGGGGCCTGAGGGGAGCAATGCCCATGAAAGGGGGGATGAGGAGTGGATATGAAGGGTGGGGGTGTAAAGGACAGGTGTGAAGGGGCCTTCTTAAATTTGGGAGTCCTGAAAGGGAGGCGGGGCAAAAGAGGGGGCTTATGGAGGCCTGAAAAGGGGGGGGGCCTCACCGACCTCAAAACAGGGTGTCCTCACTTGTGGGATAGGTGAAGTAATGCCTATGTGTGTGGGGGTAACATTGTGCATGGGTTGGGGTGTGTGGGAGACCCACAAGTTCACTTAGAGATTGAGGCATTCTTTCAAACTGGTGGCACAATCTCTGAGGAGCCGGTCTCACCAGTGAGTTCAGCTCCCCACTGCTGAAAAAATGTTGAAGTATGGGCTAGAACAGGAAGAAATCGGCAGTAAGGTAGTATACAGGAAAAACAGTAAAAGCAGTATGTGATAAAGAGCTAAGCGATCCCACAACCAATGGGTCAGATCTAAGCTCTGCAGTTCTGCAACATCCAGTCATGAATGGCGATGGACAATTAAACCACTAACTGAAGTAGGAGTCTTCACAAATATCCCCATCTTCAATGATGGGGAGTTCAGCAGATCAGTGCAAAAAGCAAGCCTGAAGGGTTTGCAACCATCTTCAGCCAGAAGTGCCGAGTGGAGGTCCCCAACAACACAGATACCAATCTTCAGTCAATTAGTAAAAATAATAATCTTGATTAATGTCACTAGTGGGCTTACATTAACACTGCAATGAAGTTTCTGTGAAAATCCCCGAGCTGCCGCACTCAGGCGCATGTCCAGGTATACTGAGGGAGAATTCAGAATATCCAAATCACCTAACAATCATGGGTGGGATTCTCCGCGAACCGGCTGGTCGGGCCACTCCGGCGCCGAGGAGTGGTGTGAACCACTCTGGCATCGGGCCACCACATAGGTGCGGAATCCTCCGCACCTTCAGGGGCTAGGCCGGCGTCGGAGTGTTTGGCGCCACACCAACCGGCGCAGAAGGGCCGCCGCCGGCCAGCGCAAGTTGGTGCATGCGCGAGAGCGCCAGCGTGTGCTGGCGCCATCACAGCGCATGTGCAGGGGGGTTCTTCTCCACATCGGCCATGGTGGACCGTTACAGCTGCCGGAGCAGAGGGAAAGAGTGCCCCCATGGCACAGGCCTGCCCACGGACCGGTGGGCCCCGATCGCGGGCCAGGCCACTGTGGGGGCACCCCCCGTGGCCAGATCCCCCCGTGACCCCCCCCCCCCCCCCCCCGCCCCCCCCCCCCCCCCCCCCCCCCCCCCCTGAGGACTTTGCAGGCTGCCCGTGGAGCCAGTTCCCACCTGTAAGGACCTGCTATGATTTATGCCGGCGGGACCGGTCGAAAACGGGCGGCCACTCGGCCCATCGCGAGCCAGAGAATCGCCGGGGGGGGGGGGGGGGGTGGGGGGGGCACTGCCAACGGCCCCCGACCGGTGCGGCGCAATTCCCGCCCCCGCCAAAACCCGAGCGCTGGAGAATTCGGCAGCCGGCGGGGGCGGGATTCACACCGCCCCCCCCCCGGCGATTCTCCGACCCGGAGGGGGTCGGAGAATCCCGCTCCATGTCTTTCGGGACTTGTGGGAGGAAACGAGAGTGCCCAGAGGAAACTCACGGAGACACAGGGAGAATGTGCAGACTCCACACAGACAGTGACCCAAGCCGGGATTCGAACCTTGGCCCCTGGTGCTGTGAAGCAACAGTGCTAACCACTGTGCTACCGTGCCGCCAATTAAATTCACTCCATGTTATATCAAGAAATGGCTGACGGCATTCATTACAAAGTCTATAGGCTATTGGGGAGGCGGTGACATAGTGGTATTGTCACTGGACAGAGACCTAGCGTAATGCTCTGAGGACCCAGATTCAAATCCCGCCACTGCAGAGGGTGAAATTTGAATTAAATAAAAATATGGTATTAAAAGTCTAATAATGACTATGAAACCATTGTCGATTGTCGTAAAAACCCATCTGGTTCACTAATGTCCTTTAGGGAAGGAAATCTGCCATCCTTACCTGGTCTGGCCTACAAGTGACTCCAGACCCACAGCAATGTGGTTGACTCTTAACTGCCCCTCAAGGACAATTAGGGATGGACAATAAATGTTGGCCCATGAATGAATTTTTAAAAATCCGTCAATAGTACTGAAGTCTTGTTCTCCAGAACTGGACACACCCCAAGTCAAATTGTTCCAGTACTGCTACAATATTAACATGTAGCCAGCAATGAAAATTACCCAGATATATACACAAAAAAAAGTATCAATGTTGACCTCGCCATGAAGGGATAAATTGAAAAAGGTTCTGTCGACAAATGCTCACACTATGTGGATAAGGATGACTGCAGGCAATCAAAGGTGAATTTGAACCTGCCTTGCATTTGGGTATTAGAACCATAGAACATGGCAGATTTCTGACAAATCTGCCATGTGGGACCTTGTCAAATTCCCTTATGGGAATCCATGTAGACAATATCCACTGAACTACCTCATCAATCCTCCTTGTTACCATCTAAAAAAAACAATTGTTGGTAAGATATGCTCTTCTCCTAACAAAACCATACTGACTATCCCTGATCAATCTGTGCCTTACTAAGTTACAGTTTACCGTGTCTCCGAGAATTGACTCCAATAATTTGCCCACTACTGACGTCAGACTGACTGGCCTTTAATTTTCTGGCTGATCCCTTGCACACTTTTTAAATAATGATAGAACATTCTCAGACCTTCAATCCTCTGGGACCTCGTCCCTATCTAGTGAGAATTGTAAAATTCTCCACAGAGAATGTGTTCTTTCCTCCCTGGCTTCCTTTAACAGCCAGGGATACAAGCCATCTGGCCCTGGTGATTCATGTGCCTTCAAATATATTGGACCCCCCAGACCTTCCTCTCTCATCATGCTTATTATATGTAATATTCCACACTCATCCTCTTTAACTAGAATTCCTCTCCTTAGTGAAGACAGAGCTGAAGTACTCAATAAGAGCTCCGCCCACATGAACGTATTTGTACATCGCTGTTAGGCCCCATCCTTTTCGTTGTTATTCTCTTGTTCTTAACATACTGATAAACCGCCTTTGGTTTTTATTTAATTTAACCTGCCAATATATTTTTGTTGCCTCTCTTTGTCTTCATAATTTCCATTTTTGCTTCACCCTTGTACTTTCTATACTCATCTAGGTTTCCTGCAGTATTATGCTTTTTGTGACTGTCATAACCTTTATTTTTCTACTTTATCTTATTCCTAAGCTCCTGGATAACCAGGGAGTTCTCGATTTGGCAGTGTCATGTTTTTGCTTTGTGGGGTCTTGTCTACTTTGCGCCCGTATTCATCCCTTTCCTCTTCCAAACACAACAGAGCTCGTTGGAGTTTACATTTACAGCTTTTTGAGCATCAAGGTACAATCTTCTGTCTGAAGCCTGGGGCAAAACTGAATAATTTTTTAAAAATTAACACTCTCTGAAATTTCACTTTGCAGTGTCCCAGTGTTTTAAAGTCCGACATGCTGCCTGCTTGGAACTTTCACAATTCTGAAAGTCCATTTGATAAATGTAATAATGCAGTACACTCCTGTGTGAGGAATTCACAGATATCAATACTGTGCTGATTTCCTTCCCAGTACTACACACTGTAACTTCATTGCAGTGTTAATGTAAGCCTACTTGTCACACGAATAAAGATTATTATTATTAACGATTAGAGTATAGACTTGCTGAAAGGTCCCAAGCAGCCGACAATGGATGAAGAAAGAGCAAGAGCAATCTCCATCTGATTTCCCATCTCTATCTTGAAAGTGTATTGTGATAGTCAAAGGATATAACTTCAATCAAATGATAAAAAAAACAATCAAATGATATCTGAATAATCAAAGTAATGCCAATAGCTGGACACATGTTGAGAACACATATCGTGGCAATAACTCCCGTGTCACTTTCTTCCATCTCCCTGATCTGTCGAGAAAGCAAGCAGCTTTTTTGTGTCTTCCTTAAGATTATTATCACCTCTACCATTAGTCTGTCTGATATAACAGTATCTTTTCTCCAGCTATTCGATATGTCCGTACCCTGTCCATAAATGTAATTCACCTTGATGTGTAGATCTTGTTTTACTCTTTCGGATGTCATGTAGCGAGACAATTTCTTTGATCTAACTGATAATTTTCCTGATAATCTTAATTTCCATTTCTCTTCGATCCTGACTCAGTGAACTTTTCATTTGTGACCAAAAAGTGTGAAAGGCCAAACAGCAGAGAAACTAACATCAGAGGGTAAACTGTGACAGATGTAGATGTGGGGGGAAGGGAAGGGGGAAGCAAAGGGGAGAAAGGGTAAGGAAAGGTGGATAGGATGGGGGGGGGCGGGGGGAGGTTAAATATATATAAAGAAAGACAAGAGAGAAAGAAATGGTAAAAGAAAGTTATAATGAAATGGGATGAAAACAAATGGGTCGAGTTAGGGAAGAGCTAATCATCTGAAGTTGTTGAATTCGATATTGAGACCGGAAGGCTGTAGCGTGCCGAACCGCAAGATGATGTTGTCCCTCCGGTTTGCGTTGAGCTTCACTGCAACATTGCAGCTTGCCAAGGACAGACATGTGGGCATGGGAGCAGGCTCTTGTGTTAATACATTTCACTCAGATTGGTGCATCCAAAAAATAATTTCATCAGGGTGCTGTCTCAGAGACAAACCATCAGAATCACTTTGACAAGCATTTCACCCCATTTTAATCCTCGTCCATAAATCTGAAATGGTAAAGTGCTATAGTTTTTTCAACAGACACGCATCTAGGGGCCGCTTCAGTTTAAGTTTGCCACACGGTTGTTTTCTTAACTTTGACATGAATATGCCATCCCCTGCCTTTCAGTTTTCGGAATACTTTTGAGTGAGTCTCCACCCACCTGTACTAGGCCAGCACAATAAGGAAAGGTTGACACAGTTTTTGGAAACCTTTTGAGTGCGACCCCACCCACCTGTACTAGGCCAGCACAGCAAGGAAAGGGCAACCTCTAAATAGTGTCTTGGCTTTCAACTATTTTGCATTGGCAGACTGCCCTGATATCCAGCAGACATGCAAACCACTCTGGTATGCAAACTGGGAACAGGCCTTGAAATCCTGAAGGTTTGGGAAGACATTTTGACTTGACAATGTTACAAGTAACTCACTGTCACAGCAAGACACATTGTACCCCACTTTGTATTGTTCAAGAAACTCTGGTAGCCATAGTGCAGTACCCTTCATGAGGGGCAGGATGCCAGGCTAGTAAGCATGCACCTGGGTCCCATACTGAGCACGGACGTGTCAGAAGCACATTTTGCACTGGGATGCATGTTGCAATCCTGCATCACAACTATATTAAGATCAGAACCAGCTGATCATCATCTGAAGTTCTTGAATTCGATAATGAAACGTGGAGAAGTAAACTGTGGTTTTAATCAGCTCAGAACTGAGCCTGCCTGTGACCGGTACAACATCGCAGGTCAGCAGCTCTTATACTTCCTGTAAAGGGGGTGGAGCCATGGGCGGAGCCCATACATGCCCCAACATATTCCCTGTGGGTGAAGCCACACAATGGCCCATAGGTAGAGCCCACAGGGTTAATAACATAACACAGTGCACTGGTGAATTATCAGTAATTATACATTCACCACAGCAGGCCTGCTACAGAGACAGCTGTCGCTGTTGAGAAATATTGCAGAATTCCAGCTCCTACTGGCAAAGTGGCTTTCATATAACTTGGAGTCTATCCTTTTCAGCATGTGAGTGGCGTCCGACTCTATCAATATACTTGTGGACCCAGCCATGATTCAACATGAAATGGCCAATGTCTCACCTTCTATTGCAGCACAAGTAGAAGCCACCAATGTCTGCATACTGCAGTGGAAGCTCAGGCGGAGGTCATGACATCCAGGTTTGTTGCCATGGAAGCCCAGCCTGCTGCCATGCAGGCTCAGGCTGCTTTCATCATGGCTGCAGATACGAGTGCTTGATGGGGCATGTAGGCACTCAGCGGTTCAACAGTCTGTCCTCCAACACATTACTAGGATTTCTGAGGCGCCGTCTTGAGAGAGTCACACTGGCTCTGTGGCGCACCAACCTGCTGTCCTCTCCCAGGATAATAGAATTTGTGGTCCTACCAGTGTCCTTGCTGTTGCCTGTCTGCCAGCAACCCAGACACCTGCCACCCATACCAAGCTGGTGAACCCTGAAATCAGTCCTTCAAGATCCAGAACTGCTCAGGTCATCCTGCAACCATCTAGTCTCCCTTAGTGAATGTCATGATGTGGAGATGCCGGCGTTGGACTGGGGTGAGCACAGTAAGAAGTCTTACAACACCAGGTTAAAGTCCAACAGGTTTGTTTCGATGTCACTAGCTTTCGGAGCGCTGCTCCTTCCTCAGGTGAATGAAGAGGTATGTTCCAGAAACATATATATATAGACAGATTCAAAGATACCAGACAATGCTTGGAATGCGAGCATTAGCAGGTGATTAAATCTTTGCAGATCCAGAGATGGGGTAACCCCAGGTTAAAGAGGTGTGAATTGTGTCAAGCCAGGACAGTTGGTAGGATTTCGCAGGCCAGATGGTGGGGGATGAATGTAATGCGACATGAATCCCAGGTCCCGGTTGAGGCCGCACTCATGTGTGCGGAACTTGGCTATAAGCTTCTGCTCGGCGATTCTGCGTTGTCGCGCGTCCTGAAGGCCGCCTTGGAGAACGCTTACCCGGAGATCAGAGGCTGAATGCCCTTGACTGCTGAAGTGTTCCCCGACTGGAAGGGAACATTCCTGCCTGGTTGTCACGCGATGTCCGTTCATTCGTTGTCGCAGCGTCTGCATGGTCTCGCCAATGTACCACGCTTCGGGACATCCTTTCCTGCAGCGTATGAGGTAGACAACGTTGGCCGAGTCGCACGAGTATGTACCGCGTACCTGATGGGTGGTGTTCTCACGTGTAATGGTGGTATCCATGTCGATAATCTTACACGTCATGCAGAGATTGCCATGGCAGGGTTGTGTGGTGTCGTGGTCACTGTTCTGAAGGCTGGGTAGTTTGCTGCAAACAATGGTTTGTTTGAGGTTGTGCGGTTGTTTGAAGGCAAGTAGTGGGGGTGTGGGGATGACCTTGGCAAGATGTTCATCTTCATCAATGACGTGTTGAAGGCTGTGAAGAAGATGTCATAGTTTCTCCGCTCCGGGAAAGTACTGGATGACGAAGGGTATTCTGTCGGTTGTGTCCCATGTTTGTCTTCTGAGGAGGTCGGTGCGGTTTTTTGCTGTGGCACGTTGGAACTGTCGATCGATGAGTCGAGCGCCATATCCTGTTCTCCACCCAATCACGTTTCGCGATTTTGGTGTCAGCCAACGGAGAATCATGTACATGATGTTCTCTGACATCATAAGCATCCACTTCAAACACATGTACCACATGCCTGCACTTGCATCTTCACAGACAGGACTCGCATCGTTGGCTAGAACCAGAAGTGATCTGGTCCACATGTTTTGAGTTTGGGATTTCCATCGCGCAGGCAGCCTGAAGACAAATTTTGTGGCCCTGTCATTGTGCAGTAAAAGTACAGGTTCTTGCAAAAACGTTTATGAATTTATGCGAATGTGCGTACAAACCTAATAATTGTAAGTTCAAAAAATACAGCTGCCTTTCTATCCTTGATAAAATATATGCTGATTATTTCCATTATCACTGAAGGTGCCATTGAGGTCATTTTACTTTTATGGTGCCTGAGGTAGTGATGTCTGAGTTAATGACTGCACGCTATGTGGGCTAATAGTCTTTCCCTATTAGATGAACCTCTTGGGTCTTATTAATATTTATAAAATTAATCACAGAGACATTGCTGTGAAAGTTACAGATTTTAAAAACAAACTATGGAGGCTGCAAAATAATCCTGTTTAAATGTTGAGAATCATTGAGAGGCAGACAATGGGAATATTGCTATTTAAAACTTATCAAGAGTTGCAAGACGCAATGTGTTTCAGAAGTTGTGAATAAGATGATCTCTTGATCTAGTGTCTAGAGTTATTTTAACATATAAATAGACTTGTCGGTTTTTGATGCTGAGTCGTGATCTAAGTGTCTACATGAAATTAGACTTACATACTTTAAAAAGAAAGTATGGTCCTTTGAATTAATACAAGTTAAAAAGATTCTGCAAAGTCAGAAATAAACCATTATGTAGAGGACATGTTCAACGTCAATTCAGAGGTGGGCGTTAACATGAGAATGTATGAAATGTTAAACAAGTGAATGGATGTTTCATGCCAACAGTTGAAAGAATTGGTTTTACTGAAATTTGAAAGAACATAGTTCAGGCTCAAAATATGACTCACTAACAATGGAAAACTATGCCTGAGAATGAGGCCTTGGTATTAAAAAATGAATATATGGAAAACTGAGTACTGGAAGTGCATTGGATGCCACACCCCAACTACCCCGACCCCAGCATCTGCCCCACCCCCACAACCTCAAATTAAACAGCCTAATGGATTTTGTAGAGTTGATGCTGTGCACAGGTTTCTGTTCCCCAAACCAACTTTAGACAATTGTTCAACAGCACATTCTGTTGGAGTGGTTACAGAAGTAGAAAGAAAGGACAAAACTCTCTGACAAGGAAAGTATTTGGACGACTCGACTGAAACACTCTAGCTTGAAAACTATCAATCAAGTTGATTTGCAGTTTGAGAAAGATGACTGAAACTTTGTTTTGATTAGATCGAACAAGCTGAAAATATTCGATGGCGAAGAAAATGGCCTTTCAAAATTTGGTGAGTTTAGTAACCACAGATGATCCAAGGCAAGTAGATAAGAGAAATAAGTTTATTACGAAGAAATTATATGTACAATACTCTTCAGATCCCAGGCGGGTCTGAGGTGTCTGTTCCAAACCTGACCGACCTTTATATTACAGGTTATTAGAGTCTGATGGGCTCCCCATCCCTCTGGGGGAGCTCTTACTCAACGAGGCTGATGGTGAGGCTAATTGCTTCTACCTCAATGTGAGAACAAGTATGCTGCCAGTAGAAGGGACTATCTCTGTACTCTGGCGGTGGCGATGGGCGAGATTGCTTTGTCCATGTTAAAAAGTCCCAATAGCGGGTTGTGGTCTGCAAGGACCGTGAACCGACGGCCATACAAGTGTGGTGAAAGCTTTTTACGGCAAATACGACGGGCAAACCCTCTTTTTCAATCTATACATAGTTGCGCTCTGCCGCGACCAACATCTGGAGGCAAACGCAATTGGCCACTCTTTGCCATCGCCCATGCAATGGGACAAAACAGTTCCAATGCCATACGGCGAGGCGTCACAATTCTGGAAAGTGTGAAAATAGATATGTCCCCTGGGCTGGATGGGATTTATCCTAGGATTCTTTGGGAAGCTAGGGAGGAGATTGCAGAGCCTTTGGCTTTGAGCTTTATGTCGTCATTGTCTACAGGAATATTGCCAGAAGACTGGAGGATAGCAAATGTTGTCCCCTTGTTCAAGAAGGGGAGTAAAGACAACCCCGGTAACTATAGAACAGTGAGCAACATCTTGGAAAGGATTATAAAACATAGGATTTATAATAATCTAGAAAGGAATTGTTTGATTAAGGACAGTCAACATGGTTTTCTGAAGGGTAGGTCATGCCTCACAAACCTTATTGAGTTCTTTGAGAAGGTAACCAAACAAGTGGACGAGGGTAAAGCAGTTGGTGTGGTGTATATGGATTTCAGTAAAGCGTTTGATAAGGTTCCCCACGGTAGGCTATTGCAGAAAATACGGAGGCATGGGATTCAGGGTCATTTGGCGGTTTGGATCAGAAATTGGCTACCTGTAAGAAGACAGAGGGTGGAGGTTGATGGGAAATGTTCAGCCTGGAGTTCAGTTACTAGTGGATGTACCACAAGGAGCTGTTTTGGGGCCACTGCTGTTTGTTACTTTTATAAATGACCTGGAGGAGGGCGCAGAAGGATGGGTGAGTAAATTTGCGGATGACACTAAAGTCGGTGGAGTTGTGGACAATGCGGAAGGATGTTGCAGGTTACAGAGGGACATAGATAAGCTGCAGAGCTGGGCTGAGAAGTGGCAAATGGAGTTTAATGCAGAAAAGTGTGAGGTGATTCATTTTGGAAGGAGTAACAGGAATACTGAGTACTGGGCTAATGGTAAGATTCTTGGTAGTGTGGATGAGCAGAGAGATCTCGGTGTCCATGTACATAGATCCCTGAAAGTTGCCACCCAGGTTGATAGCGTTGTTAAGAAGGCGTACGATGTGTTAGCTTTGATTGGTAGAGGGATTGAGTTTCGGAGCCATAAGGTCATGTTGCAGCTGTACAAAACTCTGGTGTGGCCGCATTTGGAGTATTGCGTGCAGTTCTGGTCGCCGCATTATAGGAAGGATGTGGAAGCATTGGAAAGGGTGCAGAGGAGATTTACCAGGATGTTGCTTGGTATGGAGGGGAGGATCTTATGAGGAAAGGCTGAGGGACTTGAGGCTGTTTCGTTCGAGAGAAGAAGGTGAAGAGGTGACTTAATAGAGACGTACAAGATGATCAGACGATTAGATACGGTGGACAGTGAGAGCCTTTTTCCTCGGATGGTGATGGCTAGCACGAGGGGACATAGCTTTAAATTGAGGGGAGATAGATATAGGACAGATGTCAGAGGTAGGTTCTTTACTCAGAGAGTAGTAGGGGCGTGGAATGCCCTGCCTGCAACAGTAGTGGACTTGCCAACATTAAGAACATTTAAATGGACATTGGATAAACATATGAATGATAATGGAATAGTGTAGAAGGGCTTTAAATTGGTTTCATAGGTCGGCACAGCATCGAGGGCCGAAGGGCCAGTACTGCGCTGTAATGCTCTATTGTTCTATTGTCACATGTGACTATGAGTGGTTTGGCGGGGCTGTAATGTGTGAGCAAGCCTGATGAGGTCAACTGTTCCTTGACTTTAGCAAATGCTTCCTCCTGTTCTGCTCTCCACGCCCACTCCTGATTTATTTTTAGTAAGAGATGTAGCGGGGCCAACATAATTTTGAGAGCAGGGATGAACTTTCCATAGTAGTTTCCTAACCCTAGGGAGGAACACAGTTGTTGCTCTGTTTGGTTGTTTCTAAATACGGTGGTCAATATGGTCGCCTTCCTTAATTCTAATTACGTTTGCTTTAGAATTGCCAGATATCTTTCGATACCGCCACAAGGTTCAAACCCGAATACTGATCAAAGAGTCGGTACACCAGTTAGTTAGTTCAAAGTCAATACTTTTTATTTACATACACAGCAATATCTACTCATGCACAAAATACTACAGACTAAACAATCACTACTGCTAAAGCCTATACTTTGCTTCGGGCGCCCACTCAGTCAGAAGAACAATGACCGTTGTTCAGTTTTGAGGCTGCTGGGGTCGAAGTGGTAGAGGGCAACAGCTAAGGTCGTCCATCTGGTAGCGAGCATTGACCTTGGACTTACTTGTTCTGGTGTAGCTGGTGGAAGGGTCTCTCCGCTTTGAGAGCCAATTCCAAGAGAGCGATTCTCTCTTGGGGCACCCGAAGGGGGCTTCGCCCGCTTTTGGGTGGGCCCTGAACTTGGCCCCAATCAATTGGGCCATTTCTTGATCATTCGCATTAATCCTGACCAATAAAGGGGTGGGTGCCCTGATGGCTGGGCGTGTCCTAGGTGGCCGTTGGCCTTGCTTTGTTTTCTGCTTTCGGTTTGGGGAACTGGCGCCGCGAGGTCTGGGGCCAGATCGGTTACTTAAGTATCTTCCTTTGTTCCCGGAGATGGGCCATCCATATGCTAATGGGCCTACAGTTTCAGTCTCGTCTGGGAGCTGTTTCTCCAATATGCAGACAGGCTCTGTGCCTACTTGCTTTCTTAACATTGTCCATTTTCCCCTGCAATCTTTGCAAACATCCATTTTGTATTCTGGAAGTGGCCATCCCAGATGGCTACACTACCTCCTTGTGATCCTCAACGCGAAGCGTGAAGGATCAAATTACTGCATCTTCTTCGTTCTCCTCCTAAGTCGGGCACCCATAAGCACTTGACAGGCTCTACACTGCTCTGTCCTATGAATTGCAACTTTTACCTAAATTGAGCTTTATGTCGTCATTGTCTCCAGGAATAGTGCCAGAAGACTGGAGGATAGCAAATGTTGTCCCCTTGTTCAAGATGGGGAGTAAAGACAACCCCGGTAACTATAGACCAGTGAGCCTTACTTCTGTTGTGGGCAAAGTCTTGGAAAGGATTATAAGAGATAGGATTTATAATCATCTAGAAAGGAATAGTTTGATTAGGGATAGTCAACACGGTTTTGTGAAGGGTAGGTCGTGCCTCACAAACCTTACTGAGTTCTTTGAGAAGGTGGCCAAACAGGTGGACGAGGGTAAAGCAGTTGATGTGGTGTATATGGATTTCAGTAAAGCGTTTGATAAGGTTCCCTACGGCAGGCTATTGCAGAAAATATGGAGGCATGGGATTGAGGGTGAGTTAGCGGTTTGGATCAGAAATTGGCTAGCTGTAAGAAGACATCACTCGTCCTGTAAAATGGGAGCCTTGATCGGACTCTCCTGTGTGGGAGTCCCCATCTTGTAAAGATGTGCTGGGTTAGGATTTTAGCTGTCGTTTTGGCAGTGTTTGTTCTGGATGGAAAAGCTTCCACCCATTTTGTGAAGGTGTCGATGACCACCAACACATACTTAAAGCCATTTCTGCAGGGGGGGTGGGGGGGGGGGCGGCGGTAGGGGTCCTATATAATCTATTTGCAAATTCGTCCAGGGGCCATTAACGGGGCGGGTGTGACTAAGCTGAGCATTTCTTGCATTATAAAATTCTACGGGGCGCTATGACATTCAGGCATGCATTACAAAATTAAAAACTGGAACCTCTAACTGTCCTTAACTAAACTATCCTTAATCAATCAAAAGATTTTACAACATTTTAAACTGTACAATAGCAGCAACGCAGGTCTCTCTGGCTTGGCAATCAAGCACAGAGTTTTACATTTCTTTATTAAACGAAACAAACACACACAAAAAACGGATGTACTTTAATTCACTTAAAGGGGTTGCGGGGTTTGTTGAAGTCCGAAAATAGGGGACCTGAGGGTGTATACCGGGGTCCGGGAGGCTTTGCTCCTCCATTTCCTGAGTCTAAGGGTCTGAACGACACTGCAGAGTATCGCCAGTACTCAGAGTGCTTCCACAATGTAGGACAGGGAATACCAGGTGATGAACTTGTCACACCAGGTCGGTGTATCGGTAACTATCTTGGGGTTTAGTGTATGGCAGGGGTGGGAAACATTCACGGCCTGTGTGGTAGGGGTCAGGGGGGTACAGTCCGAGCGCAACTGAAGGGATCCCGCTAAGATCCAACTGTAGAACATGATGGTTGTCTTCATCGTTCCTTCTTTCTGTCTTCTTCTTTTCTTCTTCTTACGTTCCTGAGGTTCCCGAGTTCTATGGCCACAAGCATAATTTCTGTTATTATCTTGTTTAAGATCTCATCTGTCTGTCTGTCTGTCCTTTATTGCCAATCACCCATTATAATTGGCCACCATCTGTGACTCCCACATTTTTTTTTTAAACCAAATATTTGGGGACAAGACATCCGAGAAAAATATTGACACCGTGCGAGCCGTCTCGCAGCCTGTGTGATCTACCATCCCAATATTTGAGGATGTAAATAGCATCTGGAATCAACCGAAGGGTTGCCAAAAAGAAACAAAAGAGTTTTGAACTTAAAGAGCCAAAATGGGGTGCGAATGGCCGCGGTGGGTAAGAATGGATGGAATCTCCGGGTAGGACGGTGACCAGTGCCGTATGTGCTCTACTCGAGTGTAGCTGACCAGAGGGAGGTCCTCAGACAGGGCGGGGACCGGTGCCGTTTCTCCACTGCCTGAGCGACCGGCAAGAACGGTAAGAATTTGTGGTCGTCGTGGGGGCTGCCTCTTATGATTACCTGCGTATCAGAAGAGAAGCTATGATTGGTTGTCCGCGGACAAACTAGTTCTATTAACTGCCAGTGAGCATTAAAAGAGTGGTGGCGTGGGGCCATGAAAACTTTAAATTAACAAACAACATTTAATATTCACAATAACGAACAAACATACATTGCAAACATGGTGCAGGTTCCATCAGAAAGGACACCGTAACTCTCCATCGGTTCCTTTTTACCATCATCTGGACACCTCATTGCTCAATAGCGAACAGAGTCGCAAAGGGATTCGTTTGGTGGGAGTCAGACTTTGTGTCATCATCTTCTCCCGGCTGCCATACTCTTAACTGGAGTAGGTGCGCGAAAGCTGCTTGGGGTGAATTGGGGTCCATTTCATCATTCCGGATGAGCCTGAACGAACTCTCTCGGTGCCAGAATCTTGTGTCGAGGTTGGAGCTGCTGGGGTTGAATCCATAATCGTCAGGTGGTGGGTCTGGGTCAGGGGCTTTAATGTACGTGATCTCGAAGTGGTCGCTGGGATCATGTTTGGAAGTGCTAGGAGTGGGGCCTGGTGCAGGGGTATAATCGTAACGTGGTGTGCTGGGGCTGTTGCCATCGCTATCGCTGTTGCTGTCGCTGCTGGTTGAAGGTAGGGCGAGGCGGAGTCGTGCCTCTGGGGGTGGAGTCGAAGTTGTGTCTGAGGATTGGCTGGGCAGGTTGCGGGAGGGTAGGAATATGTTGTTCGTGGGCGGGGCGTGCTCATCTGCTGCTGCAAGCGAGATGTGGTGTGAATAGTTGTTCTGCGAGCCATAAGCCTTAAGCTGGTTTATGTGAAATCACACAGACTTGCCATTCGGATCAGAGATTTTATACACAGAGGGCCAGACTTTATCTGAGATGAAGTATGGTCCGGAAAATTTTGGGGAAAGGAATGAACTGGGGTTGTATAGGGATAGCATCACTTGCTGCCCTACTGCAAACTCGGTGGCATGTACCATTTTGTCAAAGCAAGCCTTGCTTTGCTTCTTGCGGGTTCCTAGCCTGACGGCTGCTGCAAGCTGGGCGGCCATCATATTTTCAATAACCTGTTGTACTGCTTTCTCATGCGTGAGGGCGGTGACTGTGGGGCTGGCCAAATCCAGTCCTAATAAATATTCTGTGCCTTTCATGGAGTGTCCGGTCATGAGGGTGTGGGGGGTGTATCCTGTGGACGTGGATACTGTGTTTCGAATTAACATTAATGCAAATGTGAGAACTGTGTCCCAGGTGCTGTTGTGCTGTTGCACCATTTTCCTGAGAGTGGCTTTTAGAGTTCTGTTCATCCTTTCTACAATGCTGCTTGATAGGAGGTGGTATGCTATATAGAACTTTTGCTTTATTCCGAAAATTGTGAGGATGTTTTTCATCACTCGTCCTGTAAAATGGGAGCCTTGATCGGACTCTGCTGCGTGGGAGTCCCCACCTTGTAATGATGTGCTGGGTTAGGATTTTAGTTGTCGTTTTGGCAGTGGTTGTTCTGGATGGAAAAACTTCCACCCATTTTGTGAAGGTGTCGATGACCACCAACACATACTTAAAACCATTTCTGCAGGGGGGTAGGGGTCCCATATAATCTATTTGCAAATTCGTCCAGGGGCTATTAACGGGGCGGGTGTGACTAAGCTGAGCATTTCTTGCATATCTGTCCGGATTGTTCTGGGCACAGATTAAGCAATTCTCAATGTAGTGTGTAACATTGGCTTTTAAATCAGGCCACCAGCAGAGAGGTCTGAGGTGGGCTAGGGTGGGTTCAATGCCCTGGTGTCCGTGATTGTCATGGAACTGAGAAATAATTTGATTCCTGTCCTGGCGGGGGACTACACAAATGCCGTCTTTTAGAATCACACCGTCATATGTGGTTATCGCGTTTTTGAACTTATCATAAGGGGCTGGGAAGTTGCCTTTTAAAACTTCCCTGAGCTTCTCATCTTCCTTTTGAGCCTTTGCCAAATCTTGAATATAGTCTGTGAGACCTGAACCGCGTGTACTGGGACGCTTTCGGGTGGGTTCCAAAAGTGACCATGTCTGGAACTTGCCTTCACTAGGGCGTCTGCTTTAACGTTACCAGGGGGGGGCGGGGGGAAGAACAATGATGACTGCGAACTTTGATGATTCCATATTTCCTATCTTTGGCCGTTTTCAGAATATGTTGGAGTAATGGGGCTGAGGGTAGGGGCTTTCCGTCTGCGGAAACGAATCCTCTCGTTTCCCACAGGGGTAGGAATTCTGTTAAACTGTTGCAGACATATAAACTGTCAGAATATATGTCGGCTGAGGTTGGAAACGAGTCGGGGTTTTCTACAATATACGCTGTGGCTGCCAGTTCTGCTGCCTGTGAGTCTAGATGTCCTGGCTATTTTAACGAAATCTCTTCTAGGACGCTTGCCTGCATGACCTCTACATAAATACCGCAACCGGCAATTATTTTCCCATTTGAAACTGTGGAGGAGCCACCCACATAGATTCTAAGGGGAGCGCATGTGTCTGTGGGCTGGGGTCTCTGAGGTTCAGTACCTGCTTTCCTGGGGGCTGACTTTGGTATAAAGGGCCCTGTATTATGCTTTGTGGTGATGATCTCACACTCATGTGGGGTACCTGCATATTGTAAATTATCGGCTAGGAAAGCGTGGGTCTTGGTTCTCTTAACTGTGATGTCCCGTCCCTGTAAAAGAAGGGTCCAACGGGCTGCACGGATCTGGCTGACGGTGCCATTCTTAAGTTGACCATCTAGTAGTTGCTGTGTTGGGGTGTGTTCAGTGAGAATGGTGATGGGGTTGAGTCCTGTGATGTAGGTGAAGAATTGTACTGCCAAAAAGACTGCGAGCAGGTGCCTTTCACAGGCAGAAAATCCTTGCTCGACTGGATCTAATACTCGTGAGGTGTATGCCACGGGGCCTAAGCGTTCATGGCGTTCTTGGAGGAGCACGGCCGAAAGGGTTCGATCGGTAGTTGCAACCTCAATTGCGTATGGGAAAGTGGATCTGGTACCTGTAATGCGGGGGCTGTGCTGAGGGCTCTTTTTAAAGCATCCATGGCATCCGTGTGCTGTGGAAGCCATTCCCAAGGTGCTTGTTTCTTGAGAAGTTCGGATAGGGGAGTTACTTTTGTGGCGAAACCGTCGATATGGTTTCTGCAGTAGCCAACCAGTCCTAGAAATTACTGGACAGCTGAGACATTATGGGGCAGGAGTAATTTGACGATCGAGTCAATTCTTTTCTGCTCGATCTCGCATTTGCCATGTGTGATTACTGTACCTAAGTAAATCACTTTTTCCTGTAAAATCTGGGCCTTCTTGAGGTTCACTTTACAGCCAATTTGTTGTACGAGTCCTAATAATTTGGCGAGAAGTGAAATGTGCTCTCCCTTTGTGTCTGTCTGTAGTAGCAGATCATCTACATATTGGACCAGACAATCAGGTGGAGAAAATTTTGCTAATCCATTTGCCAGCTGTCGGTGGAAAATGGAGGGGGAGTTGTGGAAGCCTTGTGGAAGGCACGTCCACGTATACTGCTGTCCCTGGAATGTGAATGCGAATTTATATTGGCACGCTTTATCCAATGGAATGGACCAAAAGTCGTTGCCAATGTGCAAAACCAAATTTTTTTTTGACTGTAGTCCCTGTTTGAGCATGGTCTCGAGACTCGTCGCTACGGTGGGGGCTGCTACTGGGGTAACTTTGTTCAGTTCCCGGTAATCAATGGTCAGTCGCCATGATCCATCGGGTTTCCTGACGGGCCAAATTGGCGCATTATTCGTGGAGGCTACTGATCGGAGTACGCCTTGATCAAACAAACTCTGTATCACTTTTGAGATTTCTCCCTCTCCTTCTTGGGGAAAACAGTATTGCTTTTGGGGTCTGGGGTCTGGACCTGTAATATTCAATAAGCCAGCTATCTTGCCACAGTCTTGCTTGTGCTGTGCAAATGCTGCTTTGTGTTGCTGCAGGTCTTCCCTAACATGTTTGTCCTGACTAATGGCTCTAGGATCGAACCAGAAGTCTCCTACTGCGCTGATCCGATTTTCATACTCTCCAACTGTGAGCGTGGCGGGGGCTCGTGCTGCCTTTGCCATTCTCCATACACATTTATTTACCAGATCAAATGAGAGGTTGTGGGAGCTCATAAAGTCAATTCCTAAGATGTGTTTGGCTGTCTGGGGCAGATCGACCAGAACTACGGGGTGTTTAGTTTTAACGTTCCCTATTTGGATTGCTACTGGGGCTGTGATGTGTCTCTGCTGTAAATGACCTGTAAAACCGCTGAGTGTAATGGTGTCTGTCATGGGCCACATGTCTCGCTGAAACATCGTGGAGGAATTGAGCGTGGTGTGGGACCCCAATGTGTCCCAGAGGAATTCTATGGGGTGTCCCCGGACTGTGCCTGCCATTACCGGTCTACCGGACTTGTGTCAAAGGGTGTCACAGACCCAAGTTGGAGAGCCCGAACACCATCAGTCGGTGCCATTCATATCTGTGTTCTCAGAACGGGTGCTAACGCTATGGATTGGCTTTGCCCTATTCTTATTTAGGGTGCCTGTCAGTTGATTTCTCTGCTGCTTCTGGGGAGCATTGCACTCTCGTGCATAGTATCCTAATTGTCCACAATTGTAACAACTCCTGGGATTTGGGTTGCTGTGGGCTGTTCCTGCCCTCATTTACCCATGCGGGGTTCTGGTGCGTCCTAACTGGATGCATGTCTGCCTGTTCTTCCTCTGCTTTAACAAATGCGGTTTTGCCTTGGATGGACTGTTCCCAAGTGGGGGACAATCTTTTCAAAACCAATTTCTCATTGTGGGCCTCGTCTGAGGGGTCGTAATTTGCGCAAGCTATCTGTCCTGCTTCTGTCGCATGAGAGACTAGGATGCGAGTCCATTTAGCCATATTATCTGGGGACAAATGGGCGTGCCAACTCTCCGAACACTGCTGTGAAATGTATCCACAAACGTTCAGCAAATGCTGTGGGGGTCTGTTTTCTTTTGCCTAAACTTGTTTAGGCCTTCTACGGGGTCTCCTTTGTTATAGCCGATTGCATCTAGGATCACTGTGTGCATTTCTTGGAGTGTGCCTCCTCCTACATTCTGTGGGTCGGGATGGGCTGAGATCGACTGAAGGGTCGAGGCTTAAAACTGTGAGCTTCACTTGCTCCTTTTCATCCAGGCCGTACATGGTCGCCTGCTGTTTTACCCTTGCAAAGAACTGGTGGGGTTCCGATGTGGGTAGGAACGGTGTAATCTTGTCACACGCGTCCCGTAATTGGGTGACAGTTAACGGGGTAGTTTATAGGAAATCTGAGTCTCCTTCTGCTGCGGCCCTGTGATGTGTGGTTACAGGGTTCATAGGGGTGTGTCATGCTTGTGCAGTCGGGGGCTGGGGTGCTTTTTGTTTCTGGGGTTTAGTCTCATTTAACTCCTGCCAATCGGGGCCGTTTTCCTGGTCTAACTGGGGTCCAAACGTGCTCTGAAACCCATTCTGAACAGAAAGCAGAGATTGCAATTCTGCAATTTGCTTCCGGCACTTTGCGTGATCTACCGAGCTCTGCCTTTGTTTCGTTGTGGAAGTGTGTGGAGTGCTCGTAGGGCTGCTTTTAAATCGCTGCAGTGTTTCTGCAACTGCTCAACTTGTTGTTCGGTTTCCTGTCTTACCAACATCGCGCGTTGCGTGTCCTGGTAAGCTTTGTCATATTGGGACTGCAAGCTGCTCACCTGGGCGAGCCAAGACTGGTGTGCCCGCTTGGCATCCTCCACCTCCTTGTCCCTTGCCGCTAACTGCTCCCTCAGTTCCTTGTTCTCTCTCTCATATCCATTCACATCTCCTTCACTACTCTTGTCTCTCTCCTCAATCTCTATACGGAGCGTCCTCACGACCTCCTCTGTGCCTCGCAATTGTGCCAAGCAGGACACGATTGACATCGGCATGCGAGCTTTCCCTGAGCTCTACTTATGGATCTCTGTCAGTTTCATCATTGGCGCAGAATTCACTCCAAAGGGGCCATCCTTTCCCTTTGAGATATTTTCTGATCTCTTCTTCCCATACGGGTCTCTACCGAATTTGGAACAGGGGGTGATAAAGTGGTGATGTAAACATGGGTATGGCTTACGCTAATTTCCGGCCTACAAAATTCCCGACAGTTTTACGCAACAAAATCTCTCAGGTTTACCTTATATCCCTGTTAGTACGCATGCATTAACACACTTCCGAATCTTGGAGGTTTGATCAGTATCGTTCTTACACTTGTGGTTTTTCTGTTTCCAATTGGATTCCAATTCAAATTTGGGTTCTCGCAGAGTGACTAGGCCACTTGTAGGTCGAGTCCCACCAGAGTCGCCAGTAAATGTTGCTCTCTTTGTTTTTTTCTAAATATGGCGGTCAATATGGTCGCCTTCCTTAATTCTAATTACGTTTGCTTTAGAGTCCCCAGGTATCTTTCGATATCGCCACAAGGTTCAAACCCGAATACTGATCAAAGAGTCGGTACACCAGTTAGTTAGTTCAAAGTCAATACTATTTATTTACATACACAGCAATATCTACTCATGCACAAAATACTACAGACTAAACTATCACTACTGCTAAAGCCTATACTTAGCTTCGGCGGCCACTCAGTCAGAGGAACAATCGCCGTTGTTCGGTTCTGAGGCTGCTGGGGTCGAAGTGGTAGAGGGGAACAACTAAGGTCGTCCATCTGGTAGCGAATGTTGACCTTGGACGTACTTGCTTCTGATGTAGCTGGTGAAAGGGTCTCTCCGCTTTGAGAGCCGATTCCAAGAGAGCGATTCTCTCTTGGGGCCTTCTTCTTATACCCGAAGGGGGCTTCGCCCGCTTTTGGGCGGGCCTTGAACTTGGCCCCAATCAATTGGGCCATTTCTTGATCAATCGCATTGATCCTGACCAATAAAGGGGTGGGTGCCCTGATGGCTGGGCGTGTCCTGAGTGGCTGTTGGCCTGCTTTGTTTTCTGCCTTCAGTTTGGGGATCTGGCACCGTGAGGTCTGGGGCCAGATCGGTTACTTAAGTATCTTCCTTTGTTCCTGATGATGGGCCATCCATATGCTAATGGGCCTCCAGTTTCAGTCTCGTCTGGGAGCTGTTTCTCCAATATGCAGACAGGCTCTGTGCCTGCTTGCTTTCTTAACATTGTCCATTTTTCCCTGCAATCTTTGCAAATGTCCATTTTGTATTCTGGAAGTGGCCATCCCAGATGGCTACACAGTTCTGTCATGTTCTCGGGTGTAGGAGTTTGTTGGATAGCCCTCACTTTTTCTGCGATAGGGTGCAACCCACCCCGGTTCTCACAGGAGCCAAGATAAACTGCCTCCTTCGCATGGAACACATTTTTCTCTTCGTAGGCGAATGCCCGTCTCCGAGAATTGGCGGAGAACTCCATTCAGATTGCTCAGGTGTTCCTATTCTGATGTACTAGTGACCAAGACGTCGTCGAGATAAACTGCCACACGCAGCAATCCTCGCAGTATATTCTCCATGACCCACTGGAAAATTACACAAGCCGATGACACACCAAAGGGCAGCCTGATACATTCATAAAGGTATTGATAGTAGTGAATAATTCTATGATGTGGGGTCCAATTCGTGCTGTAGATATCCATGGCTCACATCTTATTTTGTAAATGAATGACCGCCAACCAGCTTTGTGTATAAATCGTCAATGCGAGGCATTGGGTATTTATCCAACCTGGAAGCCCTACTTACCATCAGCTTGTAGTCGCCGCAGAGCCTCACTGTCTGATTTAAGCACCGGAACCACTGGTGCTGCCCAATTTATGAATTGTACCGACCGGATAATATCGAGGACCTCTAGCCAGTTTAATTCAGCGTCAACCTTTTCTACTCAGCGCATAAGGAACCAGGTGGCCCCTAAAATATTTTGGCTGTGCGTCTGGATCCTCCTTTATCTTTGCCGTGGCTCCTTTAATTTTCCCTAAGCCTGGCTGGAACGCCTCAAGGTACTTCCCCAGCACATTGTGGAGGCCTCCAGACCCCATCTGGAAAGTTGTTGCCAGGTCAGGTGGAGGCTTTGCAAACAGTCAGACTACAAGTTGCCAACTTCGTCTCCATATTATTGACGCCACAGATCAGGCCGTCTCGTAGCACTTCCAAGAGTGAAGTGCCATACTCACAATTCTCGGCTAGTTTTCTCAATCATTTCTGGAACTCGGTCACGGACTTTCCTGGGGTTCCCTCTGCCGTGTTAAAACAGTATCTCTGCACAATAACTGACAGCCTGTGGTTTTAATGCTGCGCGTACAAAGTTACCAGTTCTTTAAAAGTCTTGGTGTCTGGGGCTGTGGGATAAGTCAAGCTTTTTATCATCCCATAAATGTAGGCCCCACAGGCAGTTAAAAGATTTGCCATCTGTCGGTCTTCACCAGTGATGGCATTTGCCCGAAAAAGGTGCTGCATATGCGTTCTGCGTCCAATCCTCAATGCCTGCATTAAATGCGTTCAATCTTATGAATAACGGCATTTTGGAAAAATAAATTCCAACCTTAGTCTTGTGGTGCAGAGGAGGTGGTTGTCCGTCTGACAGTAGCTCCACTTTTATTCTCGTCTCCAGTTTAGTGACCACAGACGAGTCAGTTGCGAGTGGTTAAGAGCAACTAGTTTAATTGTGAAGTAATGGTATGTAGAATAATTTGTGATCCCAGGCGGGTCTGAGGTGTCGGTTCCAAACCTGATTGACCTTTATATTACAGGTTTTAGAGTCCCTTAGGCTTCCTGCCCCTCAGCGGGGGAGCTGGTGCTCAACGAGGCTCACGGGAGGCTAATTGCTTCTCCCCGTAGATCTCTTGTAGGTTATAACAGTGAGGAATGGTTTAATCAATAACGGAACAGAGGTTACCCTCATTGGAACAGAGGTAGACACCTTGGAAGGGAACCAGGGGAACTTTCCTTTCTTAAAAAGAGTATAAAACTCAAAATAACTTCATTTTCCTTTATAACAGTAATCAAGGATGATGCAGAAATACTGCTGAGTTGAATGAATCATCTGTTAATCTTTATTAATTATGGAATTCTACAAAGGCTTCTATACTATCCTTGTATGAGTCTTGCAGGGGTGGGGGGGGGAATAGACTGTGGTATAGTCGGTAAAATATTAACACAAAAGCAAAGTACCGTGAGTACAGGGCACCTGAAATCAAAACAAAAAATGTTAGAAAAACTCAGTAGGTTAGGCATAAAATGTGGAGAGCGAATAGTTCACGTTTCCGATTGTACGATGCTCTGATAATGGTTTTTTGACCTGAAGCATTGGCCGAAATTTTTAATTAAGTTAGGACCAAGATTGGAGGTGAGCGGGTGTGAGACTTTGTGCTGGTGGCCTCAGTGGCAGTACCTGACATGATCCCAAGACTCGGAGTCAGATCAACTGCTCACCAGGAAGTGACGGGAAACCAATTAAGGCCAATTATTGGTTATTGGAATTACCAGTGGAATGAGAAATTGAAGGTAAAAATAGAAAAATTGGATGGGTGGGTAACATTGAGATGTGGACTGAGGGAGGCTGGAAGAAATACGCAATCATCAACGGTACATGCTTGTGCAGTCCCTTAACATAAAAGAGTGTGAGGTTATCCATTTTGGTGGGAGGAATAGAAGACAACTTATTATCTAAGTGGAGAGAAACTTCAAAATGCTTCAGTGCATAACAATCTCGGTGTCCTCGTGCACAAATCACAGAAAGTTAGTATGCAGGTGCAGCAGGTAATAAGGAAGGCAATGGAATTTTGGCATTCATTGCTCATGGAATACAATATATAAATAGGGAAGTGCTATTGAAATTGTATCGGGCATTGATGAGACTGCATCTGGAGTACTGCACAGTTTTGGTTCCCTTACTTGAGGAAGGGTGTAAATGCATTAAGGGCAGTTCAGAGAATGTCCACCAGATTGATTCCAGGGATAAAGGACTTGTCTTATGAAGAGAGATTAAGCAGTTTAGGCTTATACTCACTGATGTTTTGATGAGTGCGAGGAGATCTAATTGAGGTGTACAAGATGTGAAAGGGGATTGACAGAGTAGATGTAGAGTGGATGTTTCCCCTTGTTGGACATTCTAGAATGAGAGGCTAACGGCTGACATGTTTAAAACAGAAATTAGGAGGAATATCTTCACTCAAAGGGTCATGAACCTGTGGAAATGTCCACTCTAGAGTGCAGGGGGTGCACTAAATAAATTTAAGGAAGAGATAGCTTTCTAATTAGTAGAGGGATGAAGGGGTATGGGGAATGGATAGGAAAGTGGAGTTGAGGCCGAGATGAGATCAGCCATGATTGTATTGAGTGGTGGAGGAGGCTCAAGGGGCTGAATTGCTGTCTCCTGCTCTTAGTTCTTCTGTTCTTACTTTGACCCAGCAACAGTGAAGGAGTGGTGATATATTTCCAAGTCAGGATGATGAGTAATTTGGAGGGGAACTTTCAGATAGTGGTCTTTCCAGATATCCTCTGCCACTGTCCTTCTAGATAACAGTGGTCATGGATTTGGAAGGAGCTTTGTTGAGTTCCTGCAGTGCATCTTGTAGATGGTATACATGGCTGCCACTGTTTGTCGGTGATTCAGGAATTGAATGTTTGTGAAAGGGCCACCAATCAAGTTGGCTGCTTTGTCCTGGATGGTGTCAAATTCATCAGTATTGTTGGAGCTGCATTCATCCAGGCAAGTGGAGAGTATTCCACAACATTCCTGACATGTACCTTGTGGATGGTGGGCAGGCTTTGGGACATCAGGAGGTGAGTTAATTGCCACAGGAATCCTAGCCTCTGACCTGCTCTTGTAGCCACAATATTAATATGGCTAGTTCAATTGAGTTTCTGGTCAATGGTAACCCCCGGGATATTGATAGTGGGGTATTGAGCGACGGTAATGCCTTTGAATGTCAGGGGCTGGTCCCCTGGCTTGATGGTAATAGTAGATTGGGGGATATGCTGGTCATGAGGTTACAGATTATGCTGCTACTGATGGCCTACAGCGCCTCATGGATGCCCAGCCTTGAGTTGCGAGATCTGTTCTGAATCTAACGAATTTGGCACAATGGTAATGCCACACAACATGATGGCGGGTATCCTCAATGTGAAGACGGGATTTTGCCTCCAGATGGACTGTATGGCGATCACTCCTACCGATACATCTACAGCAAGCAAGTTGGTGACAACGGGTCCAATATATTTTTCTCTCCTGTTGGTTCCCTCAACACTTGATGTGGACCCAGTCTAACAGCTATGTCTTTTACGGCCTAGCCAGCTTGGTCTGTGGTGGTACTACCGAGCGACTCTTGGTGATGGACATTAAAGTCCAGCACCGAGTGTACATTCTGTGTCCTTGCCACTTTTAATGCTCCCTCCAACTGGTATTCAACATTGCGGAGTACTGATTCAACTCAGGGAGTGACAGTACATTATAATCAGAAGGAGGTTTCCTTGCCCATGTTTGACCTGAAGCCATGAGACTTGGAATTTGTGGAATATCTAAGAGATGGTTTTTTAGAGCAGCTTGTGACAGAGCCCACTAGGGAACAGGCAATTCTGGAATTGGTGATGTGTAATGAGGCAGACTTGATTAGGGAACTTATGGTGAAGGAACCCTTAGGGGGCAGTAACCACAGTATGATAGAACTTACCCTGCAGTTTGAGAGGGAGAAGGTGGAATCAGATGTAATGGTATTACAATTGAGTAAAGTTAACTACAAAAGCATGAGGGAGGAAATGGCCAGAGTTGATTGGAAGTGGAGCCTAGCAGGGAAGACAGTGGATCAGCAATGGCAGGAATTATTCGGGAGACACAACAGAAATTCATCCCAAGGAGGAGGAAACATGCTAAGAGGAGGACGAGCATCCATCGTTGATGAGGGAAGTCAAGGACAGCATAAAAGCAAAAGAAAAAGCATACAAGGCGGTGAGGATCATTGGGAAGCCAGAGGATTGGGAAGCCTTTAAAAGCGAGCAGAGGATAACTACAAAAGCAAAAAGAGGAGAGAAGATGAAACATGAGTGCAAGCTAGCTAGTAATAAGAAAGAAGATAGGAAGAATATTTTTCAATATATAAAAGATTAGAGAGGGGAAAGAATGGACATTGGACCACTGGAAAATGAGGCTAGAGAAGTAGAAATAGAAAACAAAAAAATGGCAGACGAACTGAATCGGTATTTTGCATCAGTATTCACGGTGGAAGACACCAGTGGATGCCAGAACTTCAGAAAAATCAGGGGCAGAGGTGAGTGTAATGGCCATCAGTAAGTAGAAGGTTCTGGGGAAACTGTAAGGTCTGAAGGTGGATAATTCACCTGTACCAGATGGACTACACCCAAAGGAATAGTTGAGGAGATTGTGGAAGCATTGGTGGTGATCTTTCAAGAATCACTGGAGGAAGGGAAGGTCCCAGAGGACTGGAAAAATGGTGAATGTAACACCCCTGTTTAAGAAGGGAGGAAGGCAGATGAAGGGGAATTATAGGCCGGTTAACCTGACTTCAGTCATTGGTAAGATTTTAGAGTCCATTATTAAAGATGAGATTGCGGAGTACTTGGAAGGGCATGATAAAATAGCATTGGGTCTGCGCGGCTTCGTCAAGGAGAGGTCATGTCTGACAACACTATTAGAATTCTTTGAGAAGGTATCAATGAAGCTAGACAAAGGAGAACCAGTGGACATGATCTATTTAGATTTCCAGAAGACCTTTGAGAAGGTTCTGGTCAGATTCCATTTGGAGTATTGGGAACAGTTTTGGGCCCCATATCTAAGGAAGGATGTTTTGGCCTTGGAAACAGTCCAGAGGAGGTTCACAAGGATGATCCCTGGAACGAAGAGCTTGCAATATGAGGAGTCTGGTTGGAGTTTAGAAGGATAAAGTGGGATCTTATTGAAACTTACAGAATAATGAGAGACCTAGATAGAGTGGACGTGGAGATGATGTTTCCACCAGTAGGAAAAACTAGAACCCGAGGGCACAGCCTCAGACTGAAGGGCCGATCCTTTAAAACTGAGATCAGAAGGAATTTCTTCAGTCAGAGGGTGGCGAATCTGTGGAACTCTTTGCCGCAAAAGGCTGTGGAGGTCAAATCACTGAGTGTCTTGAAGACAGAGATAGATAGGTTCCTGATTAATGGGGGGTTAAGGGGTTATGGGGAGAAGGCAGGCGAATGGGGATGAGAAGGACATCAGCTATGATTGAATAGCGGAGCAGATTCGATGGGCTGAATGGCGTAATTCTGCTCCTATGTCTTATGCTCTTAGGCCTAATGGTCTTATGGTCTCATTCTCATCTCAATGTATTCTTCACTCTTTCCATGACTTTACTGAGTTCTCAGGCATAGCTGAGATGGTCATCATTGTTCGACAGTTCTAAGATGTTTCATATGATGAAGCACTGGAATTTTTGTCAAGTTTTGATTGATTTTACCCTTTCTCAGATAAATGCAAAATGTAGCCTGCTAAATATCCGAGCTACACCTTCTTAAATATATTTAAGAAATTACTTTTGTTTTATCCAGTCATGGCTAGCACATAATTCAAGATGAAAACTGTGATTAAGTCATGATTGTGCTCCAAGAGGCCAGAGGAAGAGTTTTATTTCAGTTTGGGCGTGATTTAACCACTGCCTTGTGCTCAGTGGGGGTCGGGTCACGCCTGGTGGATAGTGGGAAGGACCAAAATCGAGATATGAGCCAGGCACAAACCAGTTTGCAATTTACCCAGCCCGCTCCCGATGGCAAATTCCGGATCTCGCCCAAAGATAGTGAGAATATCATTCATCTTCATTTGCATTAATTTCATTCTCATTAGTGAGAGTGAAGCTGAATGCAGCAGCCTCTTGGTAATTATCTGACTCCGCAGCGAGAAATTGCACGGGTGTAGTGTAGTACTCCTTTTTAAAAACGTGAAGCTGGCGCAATGGCTTCTGAGGAGAAGTAATGAGGTGAGTAACCAATTCCATTTTCTGGCATGCCGCTCAGATAGTGACCTCACCAGTTTCCACTCAGTTCTCCTCACTCTTCTGGTCTTTCATGGTCTACTGCTCCCCAGGATGTACATCAGAGATGGAGGCAACCTGTTGACTTCCGTACGTGCATCTTGGAGGGGCGCCATTTGCTGGTAGTGGGATTCTCTACTCCAGCCTCTTCTCAGTGGGTTTTTCCATTGAAGTCACCCCACATCGTCGAAAAACCGACAGGCGGGTATGCGCTGCCAGCGGGAACAGAGAATTCCCTGTAGTGTCGGGGTATAAAAACTGTTGCCGGGTACGATGAGGTTTCAAAAGCAAATTTACAATGAGGCACCAGTTGAATGGTTTAGAGGACTAAAAATTCCAACAAATTATTAATCACTTACAGAAACCACATTAACTGTTATCAATGGCTTTTTTTTCTCATGGTGCCCGAGATAACAGATAGAAAGATACTTACGATTTAGAAGAATTCTATGCAACAGCAAATTCGTGCAAAACTGCTGACTATTGATGGGCCTAAGTGTTAATGGTTGAAAAATAATTGGAGTATGTTCTCCAAGGCCAGTCTTTTTGATACTGTTCATGTTGATATCCGGAATATGAAAAGCTGCAAAGCCCATGTTGGTCCGTATTGAGTTTTAATGCCAAATCGGAAGCTATTTTATCGATATAATCTTACAGTGGTACAAGCATCATTGCATAGGCAATTTCAAAAGTGGGTTTCCCAGTGTTTATAGTGCAGATTTTATATATATGTATAAATATTTTATGGTGTGCATGCTACTTTATGATCCATGTAAATACACCATCCAATTAAGGATACAATTAAGAATATAAAATTCACTGAAGTAACAGCGAGTTTATTCAGCAAGTAGTTGTGCTATACAGAGCATAAAGGCCAATAAACCTGAGAGTAAGTCTGACATTAGTCTACCAGCTTGCAGCTAATCAGTCACCACAGGTAGTCACCACAGGTCGTCAGCAAGTCATCAGAAGTTAGCTGGTGATCGATAACCAGCCACCAATCACCAGAAGACAACTAGGCATCATTAACTCTTCCATGAACAGTCAGTTCCCAGAAATCAGCCAGCCAACCTGCAGTTAGCTACCACCATTAATTAGCTACCAGACACCAGAAGCAATATTTCCATAGCCAGATATGTCAGCCAGCAGTAGCCAATCAAACCACATGGAATCAGTATGGAATCAACCTACTACCACCAGCAGTAAGCTGGAACAAAATCTCTGGGAGAGATTTAACGGCTTTGTCGCGCCCGGTGTCGGGAAGAGGCCGTTGAAACTCGCGAGAGGCCTCTCACGAGATTTGCGATGCTCAAAACGCCTTGTGAGATTTAACACGTCGTCGCAACCTGGATCTCACCCTCATTGGGCGTGATCCAGACCTTCATATTTAAATGAACCATTAGGTTCATTTTCATATGCCTTTGCGGGATTCTTCTGGTGCCGGAGACCCAACTGCCGTACCTGGAAAACCTCACCAGGTTGCCATTTAGTACTGGTTTCCATAAATGTGGACCAGTTGTAATGGCACCTGGGGGGGGGGGGTCTCCCAGGCCATTAGAAAGCTGAGTGGTCGAGAACAGGGTAGGATGTCATCCTGGCACTCCCTCTGGCACTCGGGCACGTTGGCACTGCCAGTGATTTGGCACCAGGGCCTTACCAAGTAAAGGGGAGCTGAGGATGTGTTCCCAGTGACCACCCCATATTTGTGGGGGGGAGATTTTGAAAATGGGCAGGGTGTTCTGAAAAGGGGGGAAAGATCTTGGTAGCCTTCCAAAATGGCACCTCGATCTGCGAGGTGCTTTTCCTGCTGGGCTCGCCAGAAGGAAATTACTCTGTGTGACCTCAGCACAGAGAAACTCCCCGAGGCCAAAACAAACAGAAAGTTCTGTTAAATAGCAAAGTGTTTCTCGGCGCTGCAGCTATCAAGAAAAACATTTTTAATGCATTCAAAACTAGACATAGATTTCTTTCCGGTTAAAACTACATTTCAATATTTGCAGCCAGACATCCCAGAATAAGCCATCATAACCCTCCCAGCTAATATAAGTCCATCTGGGATAGGGGAGAAGGGGGTTGGAGCACTATGTGGTGATATGCCTTTGCACAGTTCCGTATATAGTTAACAATGTGACCTCCGACCAGCTGGTGGTGATAGAGATCTATCACGTGACTTGAGACACCCAGCAGTTGGTCGTAAGACGTACAAGAGGATAGTTGCACTTAGAGTAGCTCCAGGAGAATTCACTGAATTCATTAAGTAGGCATTGTCTGCATCATTGTTTGTTGGTTATCTTTCCGCGCATTTATTAACTCATCTTTCTAGTTAAACCACTAGATGTTGTGTGTACATCATTACAATTGTCATCACACAGAAGACAACACACCTTATGAGCTGTAGGTGAAGAGGTATCATTACAATAGTATCAGGGACAGGGGGAATAGAAGAGGAGATATGGGTTAGTTGAAAAAGCAGCAAGAGAGCTAACAGGAGCAGGAGAAGGAGTAGGAGCCTTTAACAGATAGAGTAGAAGTCTTTAATGATGTGTTGGGTACTCTGGATCTGTGGAGATTGCGTTTACCTTAGCAGTAACATAGAGAGGCTACCAACACTTGTAATAGTACAACACTATTTTATTAAGCTAGAAACTGTTGAACATACTTTCACTGTGGGTTAACATGATGTTGGATTAAACTAAAGACCTATGCCTGTCCTAACCAGTCTATGCACTCAGCACATGGTGGAGATCTGTATTGTAAGCTGTAAGCTCTGTCCTTCTGAGAGGCTGCATCCCGAATGAGCGGGAAAACTGATGCCCTCTGTCTTTATAGTGAGTGTGCTCTAACTGGTGATTGGCTGCGGTGTTGTGTGTGTTGATTGGTCTTACTGTTTGTCCATCAGTGTGTGTGTCTGCACCATGATATACTGGTGTATATTATGACATTTAAGAACAGGAACAGCAGCAGTAAAGGAGGCACTAGGAGTGAATGAAACAGCAGCAAATATTGCAATTGCATCAGAGAGGAACGACAATGGAAGAGTCATCAGGAGTAGTGCTGGGTCTCCCAAAAAGGGAAGGAGAAAGCAAGTTGGAATCTACAAGCTTAACATCTACCATAGGAAAAATGTTAGAAGCTATTACTAAAACTGTAGCAGGACACAATAAGCTCACAGTAATCAGGCAGAGACAATGAGGTTTTGTGAAAATGTTTGACCAATTTATTGAAATTCTTCAAGAATGTATCATGTGCTGGATTCTCCGAGCCTCCGCTCCGAAATCGCGTTCGGCGCGGGGGTGAAGAATGGGCGCTCATGCGGGAATTGTGACCGGCGCCGCTGTGGCGATTCTCCGGTACACGGAGAATGGCTCGCGAATCGTGCGCACGGTCTACTCGGCACGGGTGGGGGGTCATTGACAGAGGCCCTCCCCACGATTCACCGAGGGTAACTGGCCGAGTTCCCGACGGTGTGGTTCGAACCACGTATTGGCAGTCGGGAACCTCTGGTGGCGGCGGCGGACTCAGTCCGCGGCTGCCCTGGTTGGGGGGGGGGGGATCCTTCACCGGGGGGGGGGGGGCGGCTTCATGGACGGCCAGGCAAGAGATCGGGCGGCACCAATCTGCGGCCGCGCGCGATCTCAGCGGGGCCTACATTTTTGGTGCCGCTCCGTGGTGCAATGCCACCATGTTGCACGGGGCAGCTGCGACAGGCCGCCACCGTGCGTATGTGCAGACTCCCGAACAGGAAGTGCAGGGCCCCGTATCCGCAGCCAGAGCAGCAAGAAGCACTCCAGGGCCCTGCAAGCCCCCTGCAGATAGGAGAATCACTCTGGGCTCTGGACTTTCCTAAGGACAGTCCAGAGTGAAACGCCAGTGGGGACATAGGCCCATTTTTGGAGAATCCAGCCCCCTGTTTTGGGGATAAATGGGAACATTGACCAATTTATTGAAATTCTTCAAGGAAGTATCGTGTGTCTTTAGATTTCCAGAAGGTATTTGACAAAGTGCCACATCAAAGACTATTGCGCAAAATAAAAGCTCATGTTATAGGGGTAACATATTGACATGGAGAGACGATTGGTTGGCTCGGAGGAAGCAGAGAGAAGGCAAAAATGGGTCTTTTTCAAGTTGGCAAGAGGTAACGAGTGGTGTGCCACAGGGATCTGAGCTGGAACCTCAAGTGTTTACAATTTATATAAATTACTTGGATTAAGGATAGATGGGATCGCTGCCAAATTTGCTGATGGCGCAAAAATATGTAGGAAATTAAGTTGTGAAGAGGACATAAGGAGGCTACAAAAATATATAGATAGATTAGTGAGTGGGTAAAGATCTGGCAATGGAGTATGTTGTGAAAAATGGGAAATCGTCCATTTTGGTGGGAAAACTAAAAGTGAAGCATATTATCTAAACAGTGAGAGATTGTAGAGCTCTGGCGTGCAGAAGGATCTGGGTGTCCGAGTGCATGAATCATAAAAGGCTAGTATGCATGTACAGCAAGTAATTAGGAAAGCTAATAGAATGTTATCATTTATTGTCAAGAAAATTAAATACAAAAGTAGGGAGGTTATGTTTCAGTCATACAGAGCATTGGTGAGATCACGTATTGTTTAAAGAAGGATGTAAATGCATTGGAAGCAGTTCCGAGGAGATTCACCAGAGTAATAACTGGACTAGGTGGGTGGTCGTATGAGGAAAGGTTGGACAGGCTAGGTTTGCATCCGCTGGGGTTCAGAAGAGTAAGGTGACTTGATTGAAACATGCAAGATCCTGAGGGGTCTTAACAGGGTGGATGTGAAGAGGATGTTTGCTCTTGGGGGAGAATCCAGAACGAGGGGTCACTGTTTAAAAACAAGGGATGCCTATTTAAAATGGAGATGAGGTGACATTTATTAACTCAGAGGGTTGGGAGTCTTTGGAACTCTCTTTCTGAGAGTTTGGTGGAAGCAACCTTTGAACAAATTTAAGGCAGTGGTGGATATCGGGGGCAGACAGGATGCAGACTGAAGTTTACCACCTGATCAGCCATGATTTTATTAATTTGCAGAGCAGGCTCAACGAGCTGAATGGTCTACTCCTACTCCTTGTTTGTATGTTCGTATAAGGAATGTGAAAGTTGTGAGCAGGAAATTTGAATAAGATTAAATTGTATTTTACAGTAAGAATTCAGTAAAATTCAATGACCTCATCAGAACTCCAAAGCTAAGGCCTCTCGTCGCATCTCTGTTCAGTCCTGAAACACCATGGTCGGGATCCTCCATCCCGGCAGCCAGCCAATGGGGTTTACCATTGTGGGCACCCCCGCGACATCGGGAAATCCGCGGGCGTGAGTCTGCTGCCAGCAAAGCGGAGGATCCCGCCGACAATGAATCCAGCCCCATATATGAGCTCCACCTTCCATACCCCATTTCCCACGGACTTTTGCAGCGAAAGTTCCCCTGTTGTGCTGTGGTGTAGTTAACAAACAGTGACCTACAGCTGCAGCTCCCTTTAAATATCACTGAATATGGTTCCCTCCCAATGTGTACCATCAATGGATTGTGGGAATATTGTAGTACTGCTGATACCAATGCAAATAGCAACTAAAATAGCATGTAGATCCCGAGGCCAATGCAGGAGCCCAATTTGCATTGGTTATTCAGGAGGAGCACTGAATGGCCAAATCATTGTCTGGTCAAAACTCACATTTTCTGGAGCCTGCAAGAGCAGGAAAAGTGTCGTTGGGGAGATGCACAATCTCGATTTTCTGATGGCGGGTTGAGGTGGAGCGATAAAGTCAGTGCTGTGTTTCCAGTGTGTCAAGCCTTATGCCGGCCTGTGGCAGGTACATATTTGCAATACGTTTGCATCCATGAATACTCATTAAGTAAAAACTTCTGTTAATTATGCCCTCCCTTCAAGATTAAGTCAGCAGTGCGTGAGAACCTTGTCGCACCCAATTTGTTTCAGGATGGTATGTACCAGTCAGTTGAGTGCAGTTTGTGTAAGGTCAGTGGTTTTCCTTATTTAACCAAGCGGGAGGGAAGCAGGAAAACGGCAGCTTGTATGGAGGCTCGGAACAAGCAAGTGTGAGTCGGGGGAGCTGGGAGAATGGAGTATGGGATCAGGGAGTCTGGAGGAGTTGAAGAGGGATCCAAACGAGGGCAGAGGATGGGGTTGGGGGCATGGGGGAGTGAAATGAGAAGAGCCTGGTGTCCTGAGTGTTGTGTATGGGATGGGGGGGGGGGGGCTGGAAGGGGTGGGGTGGTGTGGGGGCAGGAGGAACAATCAGTCAAAGTAAGAAAATGAGGGGCCTAAAGGTCAGTGTCAGTTCTGTTGAAATCTGCGTCCATCTCAGGGTGTAGACTTTCCCAGTTCTTACAGGGCATTGAGTTCACCTACAACATTTCAGTGACCTCTACTGAGAGTTATGTTGGATAACCTCCTTTGTAGTGCAGAAAGTGAGAGCCAGCTCAGCCTCCAGGTGCAGCCACATCCCACAGAGTGGTGAGTACAACTCTGGACACTAATATAAACATTCAATAAAAAAATGAACAAAAAAACAAATTTTTCCACAAGTGAATAAATGTTCCCAGCTCCTCTCCAACAATTAATAAGTGTCTATCTTGAGGTGTGCAAGTGCATTTAGCTCCCTATGTAAGCTAGTCTGAATAAATAACAATGATGCTCATGTGAATAAATGTGAAAGCAATATAATGTGAAATATTTGCTACTGAAATTTAATTTTGAAAAATACCCATACCACTTTGGGGTCTCAAGTCTTCTGGTAATGGAAATGTAGTTGGACAGCGAGGTTGTAGCCATGGTGGAGAGTCTCCCTGTCTGGCCAGGAAACTCTTTGACAGCTCACCTGTTCCTGCTGCATTGTCAGTGATGGCAGGTTTGCACACTAAACAGCTTCCCCTTACATCACAGAATGACAGGAATTTCCCTTGCATTCCAACTGGCACTTTAAATTTTCATCACAATCCTTTGAGAAACTGGAAAGTGCAAGAGAGCAGAAGTGGCACACAGTTCCAGTCACACTGTCCGCCCACCAACTGGGCCTCTGATGTGAGCTCAACACAAATGTTTTAATATTCATGTCACTGCCATCCTACTGAGAAAATTGGGAGGGACAGTGGCGCAGTGGTAATGTTGCTGGACTGCTAATCCAGAGGCTAGACTAATGATCTGGGAACACCGGGGTACAGCTCCACGGCAGCTGATGAGTTTTAAAATTGATTCAGAAATCTGGAATATAGAGTTGGTCTCAGGAATGTTGATTGTTGTTAAAAACCCAGCTGGTTCACCAATGTCCTTTAGGGGAGGAAATCTGCCGTCCTTTCCCAGTCTGGTCTACATATGACTCCAGACCCAATGACTCTTGATTGTCCTCTGAAATGGCCAAGCATGCCACTCAGTTCAAGTACAATTAGGGATCGGGAAGAAATTTTGCTCTTGCCAGTGATGCCTACTTCCCATGAAACATGCCCTAATATAATGCAGTTTCTGCCAAAATGTATATCACTGACAATTCTCTTAATACCAGAGAAATCCATTCCATGGGCTTAAAAAAGAAAGGCCTGCATTCCTATAGCGCCTTTCACCACCTCAGGATGTTCCAAAGTGTTTGGTGGCCAGTGAAGTAACTTTAAAGCATTGTCAGTGTTGGTGCAGCTGATGAAGCTGAAAATTAACCCCACTGCCTGGTTAATATAACTCAGTTATTTGTGTAATTCACATTGCAGGAGCAGTTGGCGATGAAAGTTCAGTAGGTATTGCAAATAATAATAAGATGGCATTGCGCTGGGACTTACAGTTCAGTTTGCAAATTGGAATAATGTTCATCATGAGTGGTATCTTATTTCATCCAAAATGTTCCATTGAACACAATCATCCCAAATGAACTTGATCTGATTTAATCTCACCGCTGGATTTTGAAGAAGCTCTGCTCCGGTAAAATGAATGAATTTCTTTCAGTTTGGTTTCTTTTTCCTTTATCATAATCAGATATTTCATGGTCCTGACTATGCTTCTGATAAATAATTAGTTGGTACTTACAGTCAAGCTTTTCAGACAGTGTTAATAATGTGAGGGTAAAGTCATGTAATTTAATTCATCCAAAATTTGGCTCATATGCTTTTCTTGAACATTACAGCATAGTTGTTATTACCAGAGGCAGATGCACTATTCGAAATACATCATAGAATTTGGAAATGGAGATTTGGTTAGGCAAATATTCTTATAAGTAGTAACCTCAGTGCTAAGAAGAATACATTTTCTACTTTTTTTCATGCGCTAGTATCAAGCAATCTTAATAATATAAATAACCCTTCATAATAACCAATGGCGAGCAATAAATACCATCCTTAGAAATGCATTCCTTTACCACAACAGTGCATACTTCAGATATGAAAAACAAAGAATGTTGGAAGCAGTCAACAAGCCAGGAGCATCTGTGGAGAATCTGATCTCTGACCTTTAGTGGATAGTTCAGTACGTTTCTGTGACTCAGAACTCGTGGCATATTTCTGAAGAGTATCCTCCAATTTGTGTGCCTGAATCCAAGGTGTAAAGTGGGTATTTGATGAAACGAAAATGGTCACCTGGTTTGGGAGTGGGTATTCTGGAAGGCCTTTTATTGAATATCCTGAGAAGGAATCACCGTCATGAAGAATGTGACTCTTTTAGAAATTCCCCGTGACTGAGGACATGAATTAAGATGTTGGTAGTGAACGAACCTGGCACATGGATTGAACATCAATGAGGCTTGAACATCACCAGCTCTTCGTTAATATTCCTCCACTGAGGCAGATGTGGATTGTGTATCCGATGAAGCATCCCTGGGCCATGGAGTGACAGCTGCTCAAAGACATTCCCTAAAGATATGTGAATATGTATCTGGGGCTGAGAGCTGATGTTATTGGGATGCAGAAAGACAAGTAACAGCTCTAGTCTATGTCTTATGCATCCACCATTTAATGGGATAGAGTGTGTGTGTCCATGCTTTATTCAGCAGAATTATGGTAATGCACTCACATCTTTTCTGGCCACTTGTTCTGCTTCATAATACTGCCTGTGAGGAACTCCTGGGACCTGCTATCTGCATAGTTATTGGTGACTTATATTATTCCTGTTTTATACCAAACAACACTCCAAGTAATGCCATAGCAGGTAGTGTTGCCTTGGCTGGGACAGCAGAAGGACGCTTACTGATACTGTATGTCGATGGGCAGCACAGTTTGACTTGGTTAAATTCTAACAGCATCTGTGCACATTGAGACCCTGTCAACCAACATCGGAGTTCACTGGATTTGGGGAAGCAGGATGTGTTTCCACACAAAGAGAACATGCACGTGGGGTTAGGAAAACACAAACACTAGTTTAAATAGAACCAAAGAATGCTGGAAATACTGAGAGGGTCCATAAGACCATAAGACATAGGAGCGGAAGTTAAGCCATTCGGCCCATCGAGTCCACTCCACCATTCAATCATGGCTGATTTCAACTCCATTTACCCGCTCTCTCTCCATAGCCCTTAATTCCTCGAGAAATCAAGAATTTATCAACTTCTGTCTTAAAGGCACGTAACGTCCCGGCCTCCACCGCCCTCTGTGGCAATGAATTCCACATACCCACCACTCTCTGGCTGAAGAAATTTCTCCTCATCTCTGTTCTAAAGTGACTCCCTTTTATTCTAAGGCTGTGCCCCCGGGTCCTCGGCTCCCCTGCTAATGGTAACAACTTCCCTAACGTCCACCCTATCTAAGCCATTCATTATCTTGTAAGTTTCTATTAGATCTCCCCTCAACCTCCTAAACTCCAATGAATATAATCCCAGGATCCTCAGATGTTCATCGTATGTTAGGCCTACCAATCCTGGGGATCATCTGTGTGAATCTCCCCTGGACCCGCTCCAGTGCCAGTATGTCCTTCCTGAGGTGTGGGGCCCAAAATTGCTCACAGTATTCTAAATGGGGCTTAACTAGTGCTTTATAAAGCTTCAGAAGTACATCCCTGCTTTTATATTCCAAGCCTCTTGAGATAAATGACAACATTGCATTTGCTTTCTTAATTACGGACTAAACCTGCAAGTTTACCTTTAGAGAATCCTGGACTAGGACTCTCAAGTCCCTTTGCACTTCAGCATTATGAATTTTGTCACCGTTTAGAAAATAGTCCATACCTCTGTTCTTTTTTCCAAAATGCAAGACGTCGCACTTGCCCAAGTTGAATTTCATCATTCTTGGACCACTCTCCTAAACTGTCTAAATCTTTCTGCAGCCTCCCCACCTCCTCAATACTACCTGCCCCTCCACCTATCTTTGTATCATCGGCAAACTTAGCCAGAATGCCACCAGTCCCGTCATCTAGATCGTTAATATATAAAGAGAACAGCTGTGGCCCCAACACTGAACCCTGCGGGACACCACTCGTCACCGGTTGCCATTCCGAAAAAGAACCTTTTATCCCAACTCTCTGCCTTCTGCCTGACAGCCGATTGTCAACCCATGTTAGTACCTTGCCTCGAATACCATGGGCCCTTATTTTACTCAGCAGTCTCCAGTGAGGCACCTTATCAAAGGCCTTTTGGAAGTCAAGATAGATAACATCCATTGGTTCTCCTTGGTCTAACCTATTTGTTATCTCTTCAAAGAACTCTAACAGGTTTGTCAGGCACGACCTCCCCTTACTAAATCCATGCTGACTTGTCCTAATCCGACCCTGCACTTCCAAGAATTTAGAAATCTCATCCTTAACGATGGATTCTAGAATCTTGCCAACAACCGAGGTTAGGCTAATTGGCCTATAATTTTCCATCTTTTTTCTTGTTCGCTTCTTGAACAGGGGGGTTACAACAGCAATTTTCCAATCCTCTGGGACTTTCCCTGACTCCAGTGACTTTTGAAAGATCATAACTAACGCCTCCACTATTTCTTCAGCTATCTCCTTTAGAACTCTAGGATGTAGCCCATCTGGGCCCGGAGATTTATCAATTTTTAGACCTCATAGTTTCTCTAGCACTTTCTCCTTTGTGATGGCTACCATATTCAACTCTGCCCCCTGACTCTCCTGAATTGTTGGGATATTACTCATGTCTTCTACTGTGAAGATTGACGCAAAGTACTTATTTAGTTCCTCAGCTATTTCCTTGTCTCCCATCACTAGATTACCAGTGTCATTTTGGAGCGGCCCACTGTCTACTTTTGCCTCCCGTTTGTTTTTAATGTATTTAAAGAAACTTTTACTATCATTCCTAATGTCACTGGCTAGCCTACCTTCATATTTGATCCTCTCTTTCCTTATTTCTCTCTTTGTTATCCTCTGTTTGTTTTTGTAGCCTTCCCAATCTTCTGACTTCCCACTACTCTTTGCCACATTATAGGCTTTCTCTTTTGCTTTGATGCATTCCCTGACTTCCTTTGTCAGCCATGGCTGCCTAATCCCCCCTCTGATAACCTTTCTTTTCCTTGGGATGAACCTCTGTACTGTGTCCTCAATTACTCCCAGAAACTCCTGCCATTGCTGTTCTACTGTCTTTCCCACTAGGCTCTGCTCCCAGTCGATTTTCGTCAGTTCCTCCCTCATGCCCCTGTAGTTACCTTTATTTAACTGTAACACCTTTACATCTGATTCTACTTTCTTTCTTTCAAATTGCAGACTGAATTCTACCATATTATGATGACTGCCTCCTAAGTGTTCCCTTACTTTAAGATCTTTTATCAAGTCTGGCTCATTACATAACACTAAGTCCAGAATGGCCTGTTCCCTCGTGGGCTCCATCACAAGCTGTTCCAAAAAGCCCTCCTGTAAACATTCAATGAATTCCCTTTCTTTGGGTCCACTGGCAACATTATTTACCCAGTCCACCTGCATATTGAAGTCCCCCATGATCACTCTGACCTTGCCTTTCTGACATGCCCTTTCTATTTCGTGGTGCATTTTGTGCCCCTGGTCCTGACCACTGTTAGGAGGCCTGTACATAACTCCCATTATGGTTTTTTTGCCTTTGTGGTTCCTCAGCTCTACCCAGACTTCACGTCGTCTGACCCTATGTCGTTTAGTGCTATTGATTTAATTTCATTCCTAATTAACAAGGCAACCCCGCCCCCTCTGCCCACCTCTCTGTCTTTTCGATAGGTTGTGAATCCCTGGATGTTTAAATGCCAGTCCTGAACCCCCTGCAACCACGTCTCTGTGATGCCTACCACATCATACGTGTCAGTCACAATCTGGGCCACAAGCTCATCTACCTTGTTCCGTACACTGCGTGCATTTAAATATAGCACCTTTAATTCTCTATTGACCATCCCTTTTTGTTTTCTTAGTGTGGTGCACCTTGGTTTACTGAGCCTTTCCATACACTGTGTCATATTTTGTGAGATGGGGACTATCGTAACCTCTCCTGAGTTCTGTCTTTTTTGTGCTTTTTTGTATTCCTAAACAGCTGCGCTTCCCACTGATTACTTCACCTCTTGGTTCCCTGACTTTCCCTTCCCCCCCAATCTCTAGTTTAAAGTCCTATTGACCACCCTATTTACTCTTTTCGCCAGAACACTGGTCCCAGCTCGGTTCAGGTGGAGACCAGCCCAACGGTATAGGTCCCCCCTGTCCCAAAACTGATGCCAGTGACCCTGCCAGGGTCAGGCAGTGTTTGTGGGGAGAGGGACAGAGTTGCCGGCAGGGATTTTATGGTGGCCCAGGAAGCATACTGGGAAGCTGGGTAAAGGGTGGAAAATCAGGTGGACTGTGAAAAGTGAGGGAAGGGTAGAAATTGAAAACAATGTTGACGTTGCTTTCCAGTTCTGCATAAGAGCAAACTGTGGCACTGCTACAGTCATCAACATAGGGAAAAGAAAACAAGGGAGAACACCTGAGTAGGATTGGAATGACGAATGTTCTACATACCCCCCAAGAAGCCAACCATAGCTGGGACCTATCTGTGTTCCCAAAGTAACAACTTTTATTTGGAAGAATTGAGTGTAGTCAAAGAATAATTTGTTCAATGTGAGAACAGGTTCAGCCAGAGGGAGGAGGATAGTAATGAATGGGGACTGATTGAGCCTCCGTCCAAGGGACAAATAGAGGCCCCACATACCATCCTGATGGGGGAATGGTGGTGTAGAAAGATTTGACATCCATGGTGAAAAATAAATGGTTGGGGCCAGGGAAGTGGAAATTGTTGAAGTGACAGAGGACATCTGAAGGTTCATGGATGAAGGTGGGAAGAGACTGGACAAGGAAGAGAAAACATAGTTGAGTAAGAAGAAATCAGTATTTGTGCAACAACAGACTTAAACGATAAGGCAGTTCTTTGTGCGGAATGAATTAGAAGTGTTCTGTTCAACCCCTCAGGGGGTGTGCACTTGGTCAGGGGTCTGAAATGTTCTAGTTCGGGGGTCACCCCTGGGCTGGAGGGATGAGGGACTTTGTGTCTGTGAGGCCTTTAAGCCATCTTTAAATATTGTGGAGGACCATAATGGACAACCACACCTGCAGACTATCTGTCCTACCAAACACTTCCAGGACAGAGCCCTGCTGCAGCTTCTCTCATGAAAGTCAATTTCACTCCCTTTGGCTGTGACCAACCTCCAGTTTCACAGCTGAAGACTATTTCAAATGAAGAATTGGCCTTGTTAGTTGTGAGAGCACTTCACAGCTGCAGGTTGTGCTTGCTGCTTGCTCTTGCTGCAAATGCCTGGAGGCTGCTGTTGTTGTTTCCTTCCTTTTCTGTAGCTGGAAAGAAGGACAATTTTTTCTAAGATATCTGGGCCCTGGAACACTGGGCTCAGGGGGACGGATGAGTCCAAGAGTCAATCCGGCTTGAACCAAGAAAACGCTGCAGGACCTGGAACGGACTTTGATCCAAATGGGCCACCTGCTAATGCTGTTGAAGAAATGCTTTTGCAGATTGCTGATGTTTTTGTTGCTGGTGTGGAGAGTGCTGCAGGCAGCTGGCACGTAATCGCGGGTTAAACACGCTGGAAGTCAAGATGTTCAATTGCACCTTGAAAGCCAGTGGAATATGTGGATGCTAGGATTTGGTACCAGTGAGATTGGGCCGTGTGGGAGGGCCTGCACAGCTGTGACTCTTGGACAGAGAGTGCCACAGATATGTGGAACAAGTCATACATTGATGGACAGATCAACAAAGTTCTGGACATGATAACATATTCTCAGGCTTATCCTCCGTTTCTGTTGAGGAACCTGAGAGGGGTGATGCCATGTGTTTGTTTTTCTTTGAGAAAATGAGCTGATAGAGCTTTGTATCGGTTCCAATATGGAACGGTGCCATGTCCTTGTGGTTAATGGTTAGTATACTATGTGGAATGTTATGTCGTTGATTTTCAAATCTTTATTGCTGTTGACCATTTAATAAACAAAATATTCTCAACTCTCAAGTGCTTCCTCAAGGGCATACGTGTCATGTTTCAGCGGATGTTTAGTGCACTGTATATCAAACACACTTTGATGCCTGAGCAGTGTGCCTGATCTCTAGGAGAATCAGCACCACAGTGGCAGCTGCCAACAATCAAACACTAACGAGCAGGTCCTCAATACTGGGATATCCTCGCGACCAAAGGGTAAGTGTGTGGATCGGGGAGGGCACATGAGCACGGTCTTCCTAATGTTCCCAACAGAGATCTGAGGTCTATGGGCTCCTAATGTGGCCCGAGGGGGGGGGGGGGGGGGAGGCGGGGTGGGAGGGGGGGGAGGCGGGGGGGGGCATGGAATGGGGAGGGGGAGTGTTGAAATTAAAAACTCACCACTATTCTTAGAATTCCCGCTATACCAAAAAGGGTCGATATTATAAATGATGAACAGGGATTCTCACTCCCTGACTCCTGTGCAGGCTTAGGTGGGTGCTATTCAGGTCAAACTATGTTTTCAAGTTATCCCCCGGTATAACCCATACCTTCACAGAAGACTTTTACCTACTTGCCATTTAGTAGCATCGATATCCTGGGTCCTGCATTGCTAAGCAAGTAAAGTAGGCTTTGTAATAACCACTGTTTCAGGTTAAAACGTTTAAGTTATTTTATTATTAGATTTTTTCTTTTAAAAGATGCAATCACTGTCTTCACAGAAAAGTAAAAAGATCTTGCTTCTGGATTCTCCTGGTTGGTTGAAGAGACCTTCAGGTCCACCTTGACAATAACTCTTCTTTAGCTTTTGGTCTTCCTCAGATGTATTCGCTGATATGCTCGGTTGCTATGCTCTATCTTTCCCATGTACCGAGCTGTGAAAGCTGGCTCTGAGCTGACTCTGCCTCCTCTTTAAATTCTCGTCTTCCTTAGATGTATTAGCTGTTTTAGCTCGGCTGCTTTGCTCTGTCCCTTTCCCATGACCGAGCTGACTGTAAGCTGACTCTGCTTGCTTCTCTTGTTCCTTCTCTGCTTCTCGGCCCCTTTCTCAGGGTTTATATCTCCCTTCTAGCAGTTATTAAGTTTTTATGACTTTATTGTAAAGTAACTTTTATTTCACTTGGATTGTAAAAGGTACCTTTAATCTGAATTTTTCTAACACGACTAAGTATTCATTTTGAGCATGACCTCATCTCAGAGACCTCTGATTACATTGTTTCCTTTGTGACGTTCAAAAATGCTTTGATTTCAATGTGGTGTGACTTTTGATTCCTGTCATTTCAATAGTTTTATTATTATCAAATTGTGTCCCCAGCTCATAATTCTGACTTTGATTTGGGTCTAATTTGTGTTCTCATAGACACGTTGTCTCCAGCTTCCCATATGCACCTAGTGTCAGCAGAATTTCACAGCTATACATTTGTCACCTGATTCAACTGAACCTCATCCATTCTTTTCCATCTGCTTACTTAACTTCAATGAAGGTGTGAAATATTACTTTTAGCTTTATACTAAAGATTCAATTAGTGGTGAGTTAAAAAGACTTGCCTCACATTTAAACATTTGTCACCTAATTCAGCTGAAAACCTTATCCATTCTTTTCCATCTGCTTCAAAAGGAGGTGCGAAACATTGCTTTTAGCTGTATACAAAAAATTCACTCGATTGTGACTTGAAAGGCCTGCTTGTTTTGTTTACTAAGCCTGCTTGACCAAGGCTATCTGCATTTCACAGCCCTCTCCTGCAGCTGCTGTTAACCCTTAGTGGGATTTTTCCCTACATTCTCCCATGTTTCTTAAATCAGGTATTGCCAGACTTCCACATTTCAAATGACGTATCTTTATATATTTTCAATTACAGTGTGCAGAGCAAGCCATGTCAGCATGCTCAGTGGATGGCACTCTGAGAGAAGACAGGACACTTGAGGTTGGGGAGGCTTGGGGGTTTGAGGCCCGAACTGATTGTCAGTCTATATCCTTCTCCAATCCCATACAGGTACCAAAATTGTTGCTGGAGTTGATACCGCAGCAGTTGCAATCGTAGTGCTGGTGGCAGGTAAGCCAGTCAGTCGCTGGAGAAGGCAGCAGCAATGAATCAGGCGGGAGGTGGCACCCCATGTGCAGGCTGCCGCCGCACGCCCTGAGGACCTGGCTGAGAAGGGATCTAGAAGAGGAGGCCAGCGACGGCCCATGGTTTCCAGGCATTGTGGTCATTCAATGAGATGGCAGACAGCATGTCCCACAGAAGACTCCATCTCAGGACAGTGGCGGTGCGGCACCTGTGCCACATCTTCATGAACCTGGCACTCTGTGGAGTAGGAGGATACCCTTTCCTAGTTGACATGAAGGTCACTGTTTCCCTCACCCGTTATGCCACCGGTTCATTCCGGGACTCGAACGGGGACCTAGAATCATAGAATCATAGAAGTTTACAGCATGGAAACAGGCCCTTCAGCCCAATCAGTCCATGCCGCCCAGTTTTTACCATTAAGCTAGTCCCAGTTGCCCGCACTTGGCCCATAACCCTCTATACCCATCTTACCCATGTAACTATCTAAATGCTTTTTAAAAGACACAATTGTAACCGCCTCTACTACTACCTCTGGCAGCACATTCCAGACACTCACTACCCTCTGAGTGAAGAAATTGCCACTCTGGGCCCTTCTGAATCTCTCCCCTCTCACCTTAAACCTATGCCCTCTAGTTTTAGACTCCCCTACCTTTGGGAAAAGATGTTGACTATCTACCTTATCTATGCCCCTCATTATTTTATAGACCTCTATAAGATCACCCCTAAGCCTCCTACGCTCCAGGGAAAAAAGTCCCAGTCTATCCAGCCACTCCTTATAACTCAAACCATCAAGTCCCGGTAACATCCTAGTAAATCTTTTCTGCACTCTTTCTAGTTTAATAATATCCTTTCTATAATAGGGTGACCAGAACTGCACACAGTATTCCAAGTGTGGCCGTACCAATGTCTTGTACAGCTTCAACAAGACGTCCCAACTCCTGTATTCAATGTTCTGACCAATGAAACCAAGCATGCCGAATGCCTTCTTCACCACCCTGTCCACCTGCGACTCCACCTTCAAGGAGCTATGAACCTGTACTCCTAGATCTTTTTGTTCTATAACTCTCCCCAACGCCATACCATTAACTGAGTAGGTCCTGGCCTGATTCGATCTGCCAAAATGCATCACCTCACATTTATCTAAATTAAACTCCATCTGCCATTCGTCGGCCCACTGGCCTAATTGATCAAGATCCCGTTGCAATCCTAGATAACCTTCTTCACTATCCACTGTGCCACCAATCTTGGTGTCATCTGCAAACTTACTAACCATGCCTCCTAAATTCTCATCCAAATCATTAATATAAATCACAAATAACAGTGGACCCAGCACCGATCCCTGAGGCACACCACTGGTCACAGGCCTCCAGTTTGAAAAACAACCCTCTACAACCACCCTCTGTCTTCTGTCGTCCAGCCAATTTTGAATCCAATTGGCAACCTCACCCTGGATCCCGTGAGCTTTAACCTTCTGCAACAACCTACCATGCGGTACCTTGTCAAAGGCTTTGCTAAAGTCCATGTAGACAACGTCTACTGCACTGCCCTCATCTACCTTCTTGGCCACCCCCTCAAAAAACTCAATCAAATTTGTGAGACATGATTTTCCACGCACAAAGCCATGCTGACTGCCCCAAATCAGTCCTTGCCTCTCTAAATGCTTGTAGATCCTGTCTCTCAGAATACCTTCTAGCAACTTACCTACTACAGACGTTAGGCTCACCGGTCTGTAGTTCCCAGGCTTTTCCCTGCTGCCCTTCTTAAACAAGGGCACAACATTCGCTACTCTCCAATCTTCAGGCACCTCACCTGTGGCTGCTGATGATTCAAATATCTCTGTTAGGGGACCCGCAATTTCCTCCCTAGCCTCCCACAACATCCTGGGATACATTTCATCAGGTCCCGGGGATTTATCTACCTTGATGCGCTTTAAGACTTCCAGCACCTCCTCCTCTGTAATATGCACACTTCTCAAGACATCACTATTTATTTCCCTTAGTTTCCTAACATCCATGCCTTTCTCCACCGTGAATACCGATGAGAAATATTCATTCAGGATCTCACCCAACTCTTGTGGCTCTGCACATAGATGTCCTTGTTGATCCTTAAGAGGCCCTACTCTGTCCCTAGTTACTCTTTTTCCCTTTATGTATCTGTAGAAGCTCTTTGGATTCTCCTTTGCATTATTTGCCAAAGCAAATGCTACCTGTGTGGCATTTCACAATCTACAGCCCACAGGTTCCCCCCTCCCCTCTATTCCAATGTCAGCGGGTCCCTTTCCAAGGCAGGAGAGTGATAATAACTCGCTGTGAGGAAAGCTCTAGTGTTCCTCAGGTTCTGCAAAAGTCTGACTCCTGTCCTTTTGCTGACAGCGCGCTCTCACCCACCCTCTGAACGGGGTCTGTATTGGAGGTTTTTGATCTTGGACCACTGCGCCTGGTGGTCGGTGGGGGGGGGGGGGGGGGGGGGGCGGGGGGGGGGGTGGAGTAGAGGGCAACAGTGGGTGGGGATGCAGTTATCCCACTGTGAAGATTAACGTGACAGAGGCTTCAAATGTATTAGGTGTTACATGTTTTAATTGTGAATATTTTACATTTCCATTCCCCCTGGCTACAGATAGAGAAATCCCCAGTGCCCACTTAGTGATCCTCATCCTTCTTGATCTTTTGTGGTTCACTGTTACATCTAGTTGTGTCCCCAGGAAACATATCAGAGGTGGAGGCAGCCTGCTACTTTCCATACGCTGTAGCCTTTGATTCCCTTGGCAGACATCCTCTGGAGGGCCTGGAGCCAGGGTGCCCCGGCCGACTTACCAATGTCACAGGCGTTGCTGTGGCACCCAGTTCTGCCTGTTGCTCTTTAGATGACATGAGGGGGGATTAGTAGAAACTGGAGACCACCATTGTCTCCTTGGTGGCAGGCCACAAGTTGGCCTCCAGTGCTTCCACATAGACCACTCTGACCTCTTGCTTCCCATACCCCGTATCTGTACTTACATCTGTGACCCACCAGCCATCCTCACCGTCGCTTCTATTGACATCACCGCATCCTCACCCTTTCACCTTACTGGCTCCCCCTGCCCCCTCTCACACTCATCATTCTACACTACGCTCCCACAAATTCACTCCCCAGGAGGCAGACATTAACTCCACAAACTCCTCACTTATATGTTCATCTGGACACTCCACCCTCCAATTACTCCCTGCTCCTGCCGAACCACCTCCTTTTGTCTATCTCCCCTTTGAAATCTCATCATTACTCTTTCCTCCCCCCTTACTACTTCCCCTGTCTGAACTCCCTCCCCCAGCCCTTATTCATTCCCACCTGACACTTTCATTCCCCGTCCTAGCTTCATCTGCCATTCTCCTTCTTCCACTCACAGCTAAACATACCCCTACCCATACAACACATCCTTACAGCCCATGGTGAAGACCCTGAGTTTTTGAAGCAGATCGGAGAGTAGTGATGCTGAAGCTGCTGTGTGGAGATCACCTACCTTCCAAGAGCTGCTTCTCAGTGGCGCCGTACACTGAAGGCCCACCTACCATGCGATGCACATATCTCTCCAGGGTCCGATAGCTGCAGGCCTCCAGCATCCTCCTACGTCTGTGATGTGAGCAAGGCCCAAAAGGTAAGTCCCGCCATTTACATGCCAAGTTTGTCCAGGCGTGTTCTCCTGCTGGTGTCACAGAGAATCGGGTGTGGGGGGTGGTGGAAGATTCTTGTCGGGTCTTGATTTGCATCCCATTAGTGGGATCAGATCAGCAGGATTCCTGATCCTCCATGGCGGGCACAATTAGAAGATCCCGCTATAAATTAATTCAGTGTGAAACTGAGTTTTGGGCCTCCTGCTGAATTCACCCTCCCCCCCGTTACCCCGGTCTGCCATTGAACCTACCGGCAGGGGCATGAGAGTATTCCAGCCAACGTTTTGAGTCCATTTTGAGTCTTCTTTTTCTAGCCTTCAGATAGAATAAGTAAGTGCTGCTGAAAAGAAAGATTGAGAGCATGTGAGGGGCTGGTTTAGCACAGGGCTAAATTGCTGGCTTTGAAAGCAGACCAAAGCAGGCCAGCAGCACGGTTCAATTCCTGCGCCAGCCTCCCCAAACTGGAGCCGGAATGTGGCGACTAGGGCCTTTTCACAGTAACTTCATTTGAAGCCTACTTGTGACAATAAGCGATTTTAATTTCATTTCATTTCATATGAATTTTAGCACGTGGCAAAAACAGTGGCTGAATTTCTCCAGTGATTTGATGCCGGCGGAATTCTCTGTTTCCACCGGCAGCACACCCCCAACCATGGATTTCCACATTCTCATTGATAGTGGTGGGAACAGAGAACCCCACCACCAGTGAATGACGCACGTCCCATCGCCTAGAAACTATTTCAGTTGGAAACCACAGGGAGTAATTTGCTGCCTGGCACAATTGCTAAGGTTGTGGGTGATAAGGCAAGTATTGTTTGATACCCGAGTAAGATGTGAAACAAAAAGCAGTGATGGTGAATAAAGAGACAAACAGAGATCCTGTTGGACTGTAGAATATCTTCAAGGTGGGCAATCCTGGAAAAGAGTTAATGAATTAAATACTAACAGAAAGGTAAAATATTGTGGATGCTGGAGATTTGAAATAAAAACCGAAAATGCTGGAAACACTCAGCAGATCAGGCAACATCAGTTAAATCAGTCCCGCCCGTTGCAGGAATCACTGTTGGTGGGTTGGAAACTTTATCGGACTAGCAAGATCCATTGAACTTGTTACGCCCGATCTCAAAATTAAATTTAAGGCCCCCTCCCCAATGGACATTGGGACCCACCCGGTGGACAAAGGGAGCACCCCTCAACCCTCACAATCAGAAGGGGAGCCCTCCTCCAATGAAGGAAAGTAACCCCTCTGCCACAGCCCCCTGCATGTGCTCCATGCATGTGCCCCTTGACAATGCCCCCTAAATGGCCCTTAATTTAACCAACGCATTCAGAGAGGTCGCATTGGAGGGTAGTTCGTCTGGTGCAAAATATCACACTGGTACAGGAGGAGGTATTTTTTCTGGAGCTACGCTAAAGGTACATTTGTTGGGACACAGTACAAGCAATTTTACTTTTCACCTCCCCATAACTTAATCTAGGTTCAGAGAATGCCCCCATAACACCAGCCTGATGTTTCATTTTCCTACAACACCAATGAATGTGGCATTTCAAAGTAATTGCTGATGATTGGTGTCTGAAGAGGAATGAATACAAAATGTTACCTTTTTGTAACTATCAAAAATACAATGCATTGTATGTAAAACAATATTAATCGGCACAATTTTTGCAATATTTAAGTTTGAAAAGTTAAATCCTTAGTTATATTTTTATTTATTGATATTTCACTCCACCCAATTTGTCCCTCTCAAAAATCTCCTCACCTTCCCCTGTGAATGGTTAACGTGGAGGTAACATTCCAAACACACAAACAGTTTTCAGCCATTGCTCGTGGTTAAGCCAGGGCAGTGAGTGTTGATAGGCTATATGTTACCACCAGTCCTCGGGTGAAGATCCCCAAATTTGTTAACCCAGATGAGATACCTCAATTTGTGACCAACCGTCCCCTCCTTGGGAATTACCTCAGCACGAACCCACAAAGAACAAAGAACAAAGAAATGTACAGCACAGGAACAGGCCCTTCAGCCCTCCAAGCCCGTGCCGACCATGCTGCCCGACTAAACTACAATCTTCTACACTTCTACGGCAGCACGGTAGCATTGTGGATAGCACAATTGCTTCACAGCTCCAGGGTCACAGGTTCGATTCCGGCTTGGGTCACTGTCTGTGCGGAGTCTGCACATCCTCCCCGTGTGTGCGTGGGTTTTCTCCGGGTGCTCCGGTTTCCTCCCACAGTCCAAAGATGTGCAGGTTAGGTGGATTGGCCATGATAAATTGCCCTTAGTGTCCAAAATTGCCCTTAGTGTTGGGTGGGGTTATTGGGTTATGGGGATAGGGTGGAGGTGTTGACCTTGGGTAGGGTGCTCTTTCCAAGAGCAGGTGCAGACTTGATGGGCCAAATGGCCTCCTTCTGCACTGTAAATTCTATGATTATATCTATGACTTCCTGGGTCCGTATCCCTCTCTTCCCATCCTATTCATGTATTCGTCAAGATGCCCCTTAAATGTCACTATCGTCCCTGCTTCCACCACCTCCTCCGGTAGCGAGTTCCAGGCACCCACTACCCTCTGTGTAAAAAACTTGCCTCGTACATCTACTCTAAACCTTGCCCCTCTCACCTTAAACCTATGCCCCCTAGTAATTGACCCCTCTACCCTGGGGAAAAGCCTCTGACTATCCACTCTGTCTATGCCCCTCATAATTTTGTAGACCTCTATCAGGTCGCCCCTCAACCTCCTTCGTTCCAGTGAGAACAAACCGAGTTTATTCAACCACTCCTCATAGCTAATGCCCTCCATACCAGGCAACATTCTGGTAAATCTCTTCTGCACCCTCTCTAAAGCCTCCACATCCTTCTGGTAGTGTGGCGACCAGAATTGAACACTATAATTTATTTAAATCCCAAATGCGCATCCCAATTTATTAATGTTGGGCTGAGATGCTCCCAAATTATTATGCCGTAGGTGAAGAAGTATGAGCTGGCTCCCTTTCTTTATTCAACCCCCTCTGTTTAATGCAATAAGATTAATTTAAAGGATCCCTTCTTTCTCAGATCCCTTTTTCCAGACCCAATATTAATGTTTTAAAAGGAGCCAATTTAACCAGGCTTTTTTGAGTTAAATAAAAAGTGAGTTGCAAAAAATGATAAAACGCATGCATATACATTCATACAGATTGGAAATGATAACTGAGTCCAAGGTAAGTAAGAAACTATATACAAAACAATTCTTTAAAACAAAATTCCAATTAAGGGGCAAATTAGCGTGGCCAATCCACCTATCCTGCACATCTTTTGGGTTGAGCGGTGAGACCCACACAGTCACGGGGAGAATGTGCAAATTCCACACAGTGACCCGGGCGGGGATTGAACCCAGGTCCTCAGCGCTGTGAGGCAACAGTGCCTCAAACAATTCTTGACTCGTGAAGAGTAGATGATTGAGCATTACAGCTGTTCGTGATTCAAGCAGCGCTGACTTCAGGAGGCGAATAGTCAGTTTTGAGATTCCAGAGTTCTGCAGTTTAGCTAAGAAACTTCCCTGTTTTCTTTTCAACTGTTGTCTTTGCTAACTTGGTTTACTCCCACAATCAGAGAAATATATACCTGCAAATGTTAAAGGGGTGCTGCTGCTGGCTGGCTTTTTGTTTCTGTGCCTTCAGCGCTTGGTCACACACATGCACACGCAAACCCCAGGGGAAACATTTCAGCTGACGTTTATCCGACTCTTTGCATATTCCTGGAATGTGATATCCACAAATATATCTGGGATATTACACACAGGATATTTATTGATGAGATGATACTCATTTCCCATTATCTCCTATTGTCTCCACCGGAGATGGTAATTGATTTCCATATGCTTTAGAAGTATCCTTATCTAGAAACATGGCGTGGTTCCATTGTCTTGCTAAGAGTATTATCCACCAGCAATTCAGGCAGTTAGTGACATTACATCCTCGGCATCTTTGGCTGATACATTCATTTAAAAAAACTCACAGGTCTTATTCACAGTTAAATATTTATGGATGTTTCAGTGTTTTTCTTTCATTGTTAGAGGGCAGCACGGTAGCATTGTGGATAGCACAATTGCTTCACAGCTCCAGGGTCCCAGGTTCGATTCCGGCTTGGGTCACTGTCTGTGCGGAGTCTGCACGTCCTCCCCGTGTGTGTGTGTGGGTTTCCTCCGGGTGCTCCGGTTTCCTCCCACAGTCCAAAGATGTGCAGGTTAGGTGGATTGGCTGTGATAACTTGCCCTTAGTGTCCAAAATTGCCCTTAATGTTGGGTGGGGTTGCTGGGTTGTGGGGATAGGGTGGAGGTGTTGACCTTGGGTAGGGTGCTCTTTCCGGGAGCCGGTGCAGACTCGATGGGCCGGGTGGCCTCCTTCTGCACTGTAAATTCTATGAGTCTATGACATTATTAAGAAAGTAGATTGAAATGAAAAGTAAAGAACTGTCTAAAAAAATAATCTGATAGGGTTTTTTTTAGCTGCACTGAGGAATCATGAGATGGAGATTAGCCTAGCAGCAGGGTGAAACTGGTACTTTGTTAAGCAAGGTGGAGACAAGAGTTTAGGGACCTAAGTTATAGCCATACCCAGTTGCAAAGCAGAGCTCTGGCAGAGAAATCAAGCACAAAATAAGGCTTCAGAAGTCTATCTTTGTTAGACGTCATACGTTCTACTCTAAACTAGAAGACAGGTTCCCAAAAGAAAATCTACAGGTCATGTGTGGTAATTATTTGCCGAATTTGGCTCATAGTGTTAAAACCTATGGGATGTTGTTTGGGAAAGCTGTATCCTCTGAGTTTAGGAAAATAGATAGATTAGACTGGGGGTATGTAATGACTTAGACCAGGCCTTTGAGATTGGCCAATTGGAATATGAGTTCCCTGATTAGTAGGCCAATCAGGGAACCCCTTCTTTGTATGTAACATGGAGTATCAGATCCTCTGCACTCCCAGTGTAGATAGCTAGCTGAATACACATGGTTGTACTGCTGTTGGTTTTGTTAATAAAAGGGATTCTGGTGAAGGTACTTATGCCTCAGTAGACTTATTTCAGGGTAATTCATTTATACTGTCCAGGTAACCGTTATTTAATTGTAAAAGTTATTCTTTATTGTTGCCTTTCTTTTTGTGTGTTTTAAAGTTTAAATATGTTTTGTTATTTGAATAATTTACAAGACTGACCCCTTTCCTCATCGGGTTTTAACTCTTTTCTCCAATTTATTTTTCCAAATCTCAAAAATAAATAGTTAAGAACTAAAGTTCTAAGTTTCCCTTCTGGGATTTCGGATGCCCTTGCATTGAGCATCAACGGGGTTCATAAAAAAAGAATGAGATTGAAAGGAATTGTAGTTAAGCCTACCCTCTCCCCGACACCTGGCCAAGGAGAGATAGTGCTCACTTCCCATCACAATTAGAATATTCTTAATAATTGGAACTATGAAGTATTTTTAAGCTTCCAAAATTGTTTGGAGTTGAAATACTTTGACCTGTCTAGCACAACTCTGCTGTCACATTGTCAAAGTGTAGAGGCAGCTGAGAAGTTAAGGTGAGACCTGGAGCACACCATTCAACATCACTTGTACAAATAATTCATGCTTTGTGACCATCGTTTTTTAAATGTGAGATTCATGAACTGATCAACTCACAACTCTTCAGCCAAGACGCAACACCTTCTCATCCTCTGGCCTGCAGTGAAATGCTTCCCACATGTCACCACTGGTTACTCCACTTAATTCTTGCTAATTTTCTCAACCACTGCTCTCTTTTCTTGACATTTCTTTTCCTCTTCCTCCAATTTGATTTTGACAGCTTTTCCAGCTTCTTCCAATTGTAATTTGTTGCTGTTTTCTGAGTGCAAAACTTTCAATCGAGAAATTTTCATATGTACAGATGCGACACCAAAGTGTGACTGGCAATATATGATAAGTCAAATTTGGAGAAAAGGGTGCAATAAAAAGATTTTTAATTTATCTCGGGTTTCAGAGAAGCTGAGAGAGAATGCAAGGGCAGCACAGTGGTTAACATTACTGCCTCACAGCAGCAGGAACACCGGTTTGATTCGGGCTTTGGGTGACTTTGTGGAGTTTGCATGTTCTCCACTTATCTGCATGGGTTTCCTCCAAGTGCTCCGGTTCCTCCCATAGTCCAAAGATGTGCAGGTTAGGACGGATTATGTGGTTACGGTGCAAACTCAATGGGCAGAATGGCCTCCTTCTGCACTATAGCATTTCTATGGTTCTATTGGATCTATTGTTTCATCCTCTGAGGCATCACGCTTAACTTTATGTCAATTAAGGTTTAACTTTGTGAATTACTCACTTCGAGTTGCATGCTTGTGCAGTGGACAAATCAAGTGTTAGGTATTAAAATATAATCTAGATTTGAGGACTTCCATCAGCACATAGCTAATGCTAAGTGGCCCCTTAGCATGATACTCTGTCTCTCTCATGTTTTCAGTTCATTTGATAGCGATAGGCAAGGTTCAGTACTCAGTTTTGTACTGAAGCGTGTCCACTATTTTATTAATGTGTTCAACATCTTATTAGCACATCCTTCATAACTCAAAAAATGGATGATTACAGTTCAGGAATTTGCAATCCTCAAAGGATACTTTACAATAGTGGCTGAGGTTCAAAGCCACTTAGAAAATTGGCATCAACAGCCTACCTCTGGCAAATGGGCAGGGGGGGTGGTGTGGAAGCTGATGTTGATGGGAGAAGACTACCAGTATTGCAGGGCTTGGGCAGCTGTTGCTATTAAAGGAGACTGATAGCCCCTGGAGAAATTTTAAATATTTTAAAATATAAAAATATTAAATATTTTAACATTTTAATTAATTCTTTTCACTTTGTGGGTCATTTAAGATTCAAACCTTCTCTCCCCAACCCTCCAATCCAACTATTCTGCAGCCACCTGCAGCTATCTGCAGCCACAGCAACACAAGATATCAGAAACATACTTGCAATAACAATATTAGCATTGTTATGGCATTGACTGAAAATGCAACATTTCTTTACAAGTTCGAAATACCGTCCTAAAAGTTTAACTTTAGTCTCAAATTTATGAGGCCAAGAGTTCTCCTTGATGCTTCATAAGGTTTCCCTGCGATTCTGATTCCGAGGCGTTTCCAAGATGCCAAACTTCTCCAGAATATCTTTTTTTTAATGTTTTACTTTTACCCTTACGTTCGCTGATGGCGAAGACAAAACAAAATTCAAAACAGTCCTGCTGAAGTTTGACAGCCACTGCGACATTGAGGTGAATGAGAGCTTTGAATGGTACGTTTTCCAGCAGAGGCTTCAGGGTAAGGATGAACCTTTTCAAACCTTTCTGACCCATCTCTGCATCCTCGCGCAGTCATGTAACTATGACTCGACGGCTGATTCCATGATCCGGGATCAGATCGTTTTCGGGGTCCACTCCGACTCCCTTCGACAGCAGCTCCTGAAAGTCAAACAGTTGACCCTCTCTGTCGCTATCGAGACGTGCGTTGTCCATGAGCATGCTAAGAATCGTTACTCCCATATCAGGGCGGCAGAAACTGCGAAGCTGGCCTCCCATGAGGCAGAACGGGTGCAGGCCATTGCACAAATACAGGGCCTGAGCATCGAGGAGAGTGGCCGTTTCGCACGCTTTTCCCGGGTCCCTGCGTATGTGCGCCACGACCGAGTGGACAGCGAGCCCGACAACCCAACTGCGCAGGTGCGTACGTCGAGCCGACCGCACTGCGCATGCGCGATGGCGCACGGAACACGCTGATGTCGGCGTCATGACGTGTCCAAATTGTGGCTCCGCCCATTTAAAGCGGCAATGTCCGGCAAAAGGACGCCGGTGTCTACAGTGTGGCAAGCTTGGCCACTACGCAGCCCTTTGCAGATCTGCTCCATAGCTCAGCAGCCAGTGATCCCAGCTGCAGCGCAGAAGTGTCCGCTCAATCCAACAAGGTATGCCAGATTCCGATCCCGACAGCCCAACAGACCCTGATGCTGAGTGCCTCAAGTCCCCATACCACATGGGCATCATAACTACACATGTGCTGCTTTCCACCACAACGCCTCTCGATCCTCAGTGTGGATCCCAACAACGAGTGGTGTGCTGTCCTCACAGTGAACAAGGCTCACATCCGATTTAAACTGGACACCGGTGCATCAGCGAACCTCATCTCAAAATCCGACTTCGACACCATCCGCGCCAGACCAAGCATTCTTCCACCGGCCTGCCAGCTCCTTGACTACAATGGCAATATCACAGTTGCCAGTGGCTCCTGTCACCTAGGGGTATCCAACAAGGCGATCAAGGCAACACTGCGGTTTGAAATTGTCCGGCCTGACAGAGCGTCCCTGCTCGGTGCTCGAGCCTGCAAGCTCCTGAACCTAGTTCAGCGAGTCCACACCGTGTCATCATCACCGGCGACGGCCTCGCCTGATGGAAACTTGCAAGCCGACATAGATGACATTATCACGCAGTACCACAGCGTATTCGATGGAATGGGCACGCTCCCATACCGATATAAAATCCTGCTCAAGCCAAACGCCACCCCTGTAATTCATGCACCACACCGGGTACCGGCGTCCCTCAAGGATCGTCTGAAAAAGCAACTACAGGACCTCCAAGACCAGGGCATCATATCAAAGGTCACAGAGCTAACAGACTGGGTCCGCGCCATGGTCTGCGTTAAGAAGCCGTCAGGGCAGTTTCGCATTTGCATTGACCCGAAGGATCTAAACCGCAACATCATGCGGGAGCATTACCCGATACCAAAACGTGAAGAGTTGACCAGTGAGATGGCTCATGCCAGATCCTTTACTAAGCTGGACGCCTCCAAGGGTTTTTGGCAAATACAGCTAGACGCGTCCAGTCGCAAGCTGTGCACGTTCAACACCCCATTCGGTCGCGACTGCTAGAACCGGATGCCTTTTGGGATCATATCTGCCTCCGAAGTATTTCACCGCATCATGGAGCAGATGATGGAGAGCATCGAGGGGGTGCGAGTAAATGTTGACGACGTAATTATCTGGTCCACAACGCCCCAGGAACACATCGCTTGCCTCAAGAAGGTATTCCAGAGAAATCATGAACATGGTCTCCAGCTCAACAGGGCCAAGTGCTCATTTTGTCAATCAGATATTAAGTTCCTGGGTGACCACATCTCGCAGCAGGGTGTGCGGCCAGATGCCGACAAGGTCTCGGCGATCAACGCCATGAAGACCCCGGAGGACAAGAAAGCGATCCTCCGCTTCCTCGGGATGTTCAACTTCCTCGGGAAATTCATTCCCAATATGGCATCGCACACCACGGCCCTCCGCCATCTAGTCAAGAAGTCGACGGAATTCCAGTGGCTGCCCACACATGAAGAGGAATGGCGTGAGCTGAAAGCAAAGCTCACCACAGACCTGGTTCTAATGTTCTTCGACCCAACCAAGGAAACCAAGATATCGACTGATACAAGCCAGGACGGCATTGGGGATGTGCTCCTTCTGCGAGATGACTCATCGTCCTGGGCTCCAGTGGCGTATGCCTCCAGGGCCATGATGCCCACTGAGCAACGGTACGCTCAGATTGAGAAGGAGTGTCTGGGCCTCCTGACAGGGATAGTCAGGTTTCACGACTACGTTTACGGCGTGCCAAAATTCACGGTAGAAACGGACCACAGGCCTCTAGTCCATATAATCCAGAAGGATTTAAATGACATGACACCTCGGTTACAGCGAATTCTTCTTAAGCTACGCCGCTACGACTTCTAACTTGTCTACGCGCCAGGCAAAGAGCTGATCGTTGCAGATGCCCTATCCAGGTCCATTACCACACCGTGTGAACAAAGTGACTTCATCTGCCACATAGAAGCGCAAGTGCAGTTGTGTGCCACCAACCTTCCGGCCTCTGACGAACGGGTGGTCCAAATTCGTGAGGAGACGGCCAAGGATCCTCTGCTGCAGCGCGTGATGCAGCACCTTACCAATGGCTGGCAGAAGGGACAATGTCCCCAGCTCTATAATGTAAAAGACGACCTAACGGTGGTGGAGGGAATCCTTCTGAAACTCGACAGGATCGTAATTCCTCAGAGCATGCAGGTTATGGTGCTGGGCCAACTCCATGAGGGTCACCTTGGGGTCGAGAAATGCCGACGCAGAGCTCGGGAGGGGATCTATTGGCCGGGCATCAGCCAGGACATTGTTGACACAGTCCTCAACTGCCCTACCTGTCAGAAGTTTCAACCAGCTCAACCCAAGGAAACGCTGCAACAGCACGAGATCGTGACCTCACTGTGGTCCAAAGTAGGTGTAGACCTTTTCCACGCCAAGGGGCGTGACTACGTACTCCTGGTCGACTACTTCTCCAGTTACCCAGAAGTGGTGAAACTGTCCGACCTCACGTCGAAGGCGTTAATCAAAGCCTGCAAAGAAACGTTCGCCAGGCATGGGATTCCGCTCATGGTAATGAGCGACAACGGTCCTTGCTTTTACAGCCAGGAATGGTCTGATTTTGCACAGTCCTACCACTTCCGTCACGTAACCTCCAGTCACCACTACCTGCAGTCAAACGGGAAGGCCGAGAAAGGGGTCCATATTGTAAAGCGATTGCTGTGCAAAGCTGTAGACTCAGGCTCCGACTTCAACCTGGCAATGCTGGCATACAGGGCAACCCCACTGTCCACTGGGTTGTCTCCAGCGCAGATGCTCATGAATCGCACTCTCAGGGTCACAGTACCAGCCATCCATCTTCCAGACCTTGACCACCTCACGATCTTACAGAAAATGCAGCAGTCATGGGCCCAACAGAAGGCCACATACGATGCTCATGCCACGGATCTACCCAAGCTGGCCCCAACTGATCATGTTTGTGTCCAGTTGCCTGAGGGCGGCTGGTCAGCCACAGCTGTTGTGATCAAACAAGTGGCCCCATGATTGTTCCTTGTCTGCATGGCTAATGGCTCCCTGCTACAGTGCAACAGACGGACACTGCGAAGAGTTCCACGCCCGCTACCTGACCGAAGTGCCCCGCCGCCTACGATGCGGTGTGTGTAGGGAGTGTAATGTGTATGTGCGACAGCAGCTTGTCATCCCCCCCCGAGTGTCACCACGGTAGCACAAGTGGATAGCACTGTGGCTTCACAGTGCCAGCGTCCTAGGTTCGATTCCCCACTGTCTGTGCGGAGTCTGCACATTCTCCCCGTGTCTGCGTGGGTTTCCTCCGGATACTCCGGTTTCCTCCCACAGTCCAAAGACGTGCAGGTTAGGTGGATTGGCCATGATAAATTACCCTTAGTGATCAAAAACTTTAGGAGGGGTTATTGGGTTACGGGGATAGGGTGGAAGTGACGGCTTAAGTGGGTCAGTGCAGACTCGATGGGCCGAATGGCCTCCTTCTGCACTGTATGTTCTCTGTTCTAATGTCAATTGCGGACCCAGTGAATCCATTTTGCACCATTTTTCATTGGAATCGATTGTGTTTCGCACATACCGATGCCAGCCCTTCAACGGTTGCGGAATCGGTCCAGGTGCGGCCCCGGTTTTTCTATCGTAAAAGTCCACGGATTCTGCGTTGGCGTCGACACTTAGGAGAATTCCACCTCCTGTTTTTGACTTTAAGGGCAGGATGTTTTCGGTGGCTTGGTTTTCCGAGGAGTGCTAATTGATTGCAGAAAGATCTTCTTCCCGAGTGAGTGCCAGTGGCTGTGGAGGCCAGGACTGAGACTATAAGATTCTAAGACCTGGAGCCCAGGGCCAGGTGACATGCTGGACCTTGCACCCATCACCTAACTTCACCTGCCAGACTGAAAGTTGAGGCTGGGTGGGAAGTTGCCCTTCGTGATTGGCCACTTAAAGGCTTCAATAGCGGTGAGGGAGGACTGACCACCCAAGGCTTTTTGCATTGAAAGCATTGTACGTAATGGCCTTGATTATGTGGCCAATGGTGAAGTGACACTCATCGCTGATTTTGAAGAAAGCCATAATCTAGTGGGCTCCTTGACATTTATATCACCTTAGCCACTGCTAACTTCATTCTAGCACCAGCATAGGGGGTCTCCAAGAGTCCAGCAGCAGTGTCATTGTAAAGCAGGCTAAGCTGCCAAACACATTGAAGAATTCTCATAGACAGAAAATGAGCAAATACTAAACACGATTCATCATTCACTTTTCTAAACAAATTACGATGATCAAAAATAAAGATTGGGGCATTCACATGGGATCGAAGTAGAAGCAGACAAAAATAAGTGAATTTGTTTTTAAATAGATTTTTTTTCTCATGAAATTAGACATTTAACTATCCACAAATATCAACTTGACATTTCAGGGCCAAAGAGGTTGTCCAGCAAGGCTGAAAATGTCAAGTGTTTTTACAATGAGAATAATAGTGAAGAAAATGGAAGGGCATGCCATTTCAACAGGAGTAAGAAATCATCAAAAATAATTTCTGGATTTTCTCATTTAATTGTGTTTGCAGAGACTGCTGTCTGTTTCATAAAGCAATAACAGGGAACACTGACATTTCCACCATCATTACATCCGCAAAATCCAGGCTTGAGTTATTTATTCTTTTATCATTCAATGTTCGATCATTTAAATATCAGGAACAAATATATGAACACACAAAGAGGAGCTTGTAAGGTCACCTCGTACTTGCTGGAGATCAGTTGATTTTAGAGTAGAACTTGATCTCAAACTTTCTCTCAAAGTTATAATGATGAAAACGAAGACAAAAGTTGTGAGCAACTCATTTTCTGCTGCCAAAATAAAAATTGCTGGAAATGTTCAATTGGTCTGTCAGTATGTGTGAAGAGAGAAAAAAGCAAATTAGAAAAACTTGCATTAATATCGCACTTCTCACAACTGCCCGACATCTCAAAGTGATCTGTGGTCACTGTTGTAATGTAGGAAATATGGCAGCCAGTTTGCAATAATCACCAGATAAAATTTAATTTTGTGATACTGATTGAGGAATAAATATTGAGCTGAACACAGGGGAGAACACTCCTGCACTTCTTCACAGTGGTCTAATGGATCATGGAGTCTTTTACATCGACCAGAGAGGGAAGACACTTTATTTTACAATACACATTCCCTCAGTACTGCACTGGAATGTTAGCCTTGATTTCTGAGCTTAAGGTCAGACGTGGGGCTTGAACATGCGAATGTACGAATTAGTAGCAGGAGGAGGCCACTCGGCCCCTCGAGCCTGCTCCACTATTCAATAAGATCATGGCTGATCTGATTGTAATATCAACCCCACATTCCTGCCTACCTTTCACACCTTAGTTAATTAAGAATCTATCGAGCTCTGCCTTAAAAATATTCAATGACTCTGCTTCACTGCCTGTTGAGGAAGAGACTTCCAGAGATTCAGGACCCTCTGAGAGAAACTATTTCTCCTCATGTCCGTCTTAAATGAGCGACCCCATATTTTTAATTAGTTGGAGTTCTAGGTTCTCCGACAAGAGGAAACCTGAAATGTAATGTTGCAGATGGAAGAATGCTATCAACTGAGTCACAACTGAGACTATAGCATGAACATGATGATGTCGAGATGAAAGGTCATTGACCTGAAATGTTGGGCTGGATTCTCCATTCCGTGACGCCCAAAGGACGTTTCCTGAAGGGACGGAGAATCGGGCGTCGGGGGAAAATCGGGATCAGCGGTGGGTGACAATCGAAACGCAATGCTCTGACCCCCCCATTGGTGCCGTGATCAAAGTTCACAACTGCACACCAGCGGGGGAATGTAACTGAATGCAAATAGGTCTCAATGAACCATTTGCATCCATTTAGTGGACCCGGCACCTCCATGATTTTCCGGTCCCCTGGTCCGGGGATTACGTGGGTGCGGATCATTTCTGGTATTTAGAAACATGGCCTTGACGTGATAGACCTTGTGGTGGGAAAAGGGGGTAATTCCTTAGGGGAGTTGACCCCCAGAGTCCATGTGAGGGCCACTCTCCCCCTCCACAATGCACTACCTGCCCACTCCTATTCCACTAGACCCACCCAGACCCCTGTAATAGGCACAGCCCCTAGGGACCACATGAGTGATTGCAATGCACCTTTCTTTGATGTGGTTGATGTTTGTCAGCACTTGGGTTTCACCACTTAGTGTCACTCATGAAGGGAGATGAATGAATCAAGGCTATAGCTGGTTTTTGTAAACTGTCAATCACATCCCGCTCCGAGAAATGAATGAAAGGCTTTCAGCTAATGGATCTGCAGGATTGAAGCACGGGTCACAGCTATCCTCCTTTGAGGAATGGTTACAAGAAACCTCCGGGTTATTGTTGCAGCGGTAATTCTGTTCACTGTACCTGTCTGGTCTGCTCTGCTCTCTAGCTTCCAGCCAGTGATCTTTTTTCTGGGAGGAGAAGGGTCTCTGGAGGGGGGGGCATCTGTGGAGGGGGGACATGGTGGAGGGATCCCTCTAGTCAGGGGTTTCCTACAGGGGTCTCTAGTCACGGCATCCCTCTAATCAGGGTATTCCTTTAGTCAGGGTGTCTCTATAGTTGAGGGGTCCCTGTGGGGTGTTGCTTCAATTAGGGGGATGCAGGGGGCCTTCCTATTCATGGGTCCCTTGGGGAGATCACCCTATTCATAGAGTCCCTGATGGGTCTCCCTATTAATGGGGTCCCTAGGGGTGGCCTCCCTACTGGGGTCCCTGGGGGGGTCTCCCCGTTAAGGGTGTCCCTGGGGAGGTCTTTCTATACATGGGGTTCCTGGAGGAGGGGTGCGGTGGGGGGGAGAAGACTCTCCCTATACATTTGGTCCCAAGGGAGTTCTCCCTATTAAGTGGGGGGATCTCCCTAATTAGCGAGTCCCTGGGAGGGGGGTTGTCAGGTCACCCCCATTCTTGGGGGAAAGGGCGGGCACTCAGGCAATCCGGGGGTGGAGGAGCTGCTTTGCGGTGCTGGGACTGGGGAGGGTGGCGAGGGGCATGGTTGGTTGTCAGACTTTGCTATTAAAATGGTGGCCCAACAGCGGATTCCCTTGGGAATCCCTCGCCATGCATAAATTTTGTATGGCAAGGGATACGGAATTGCTTCCCAATTTGAGCAACCAGGGATAATTAAATCAATTTCAGTTCTCCTCTGGCAAGAGAACAATAGGCTAGATTTTCCGATTGTGAGGCTATGACCTCACGCTGACGTGGGAACTATGGCGTTTGACGCCCGAACATTCAGCGCAAATGGCCACCGATCCTCCGTTTGGCTGGGGACTAGCATCAGAGCAGCGTAGAGCACCCAGCTCTAGCTGCCTATATGGCCCGGAGAATTGCCGGGTCCATGGCCACAAATGCGCAGTGCGGCGGCCTGCAGTGGCCACGCCATGCAACATGGCGCTGGTTGTGCGCGGACCCGGCCTGCAAAATAGTACCCCTCCCTTTGGCCGGCTCGCAAGCCCCGGACCACACCATCAACAGTGCCACCAGCCCCTGACAAAGGCCCCCTGCCCGCGGATCGGACCTCCCCCGACTGTGGTGACGCTGGACTGAGTCCGCAGCCGCCACGCCGCGTTCCCGACAGGTGAGACCATGAGAGACCCATGCAGTCGGAGGATGGGCGTCAGGCAACGTCCTGAGGCCGTTGATACGCCGAGCGGCGTACTCTGCGAGTATGCCGCTTTGGAGGGGGCGGAGCATCGAGAAAGCGGCGCCGCCCCTGATTTGGTCGGAAACGGGTATTCTCTGGCCGATCGCCGAATGCGGTTTCGGCGTCGGCGACCGTAGAATTCGCCCCTGATCTCCCAAATGGAGAATCCACCCCGTTATCTCTGTTTCCTTCCATAAATGTTGCTAGACTTGCTTCGCATCTCCAGCATTTTCTATTTTTCTTTTTGATTTCCAGCATCTGTAGTACTTTGTTTTCACTTTCTGATACAGATGTCTAGATTTTCCCAGTCAGTTTGTGATCTGGATGTCCGTTTCAATTCTGGGTTGTGAAAAGACATCAATCACAATATTCCGAGATGTGGCCAATTAAGAGTCTGACTCCAGGGTTCCTTCCCATTCAAGGACTGCAGGTAGACCAGGGAGTTAATCAGAATGCCCACAGCGATGTCTGTCCAGCAGCCTCTCTAAGCAAGAATGCCTCAAGATGCAGGCGCCTTATGGGGAAATAGAAAATTGTCAAAAATAAGTGTAGTCAAGAATAATCAGGCCACTATTGTCAAGTATGGGTTACAGCCTGGGCTTTGGCCCTTTAACACCTGTTGCTCTTGGAGGGAGGGGTGATTTTAAAGGAGGCATTGATTGCCTCCCAGCTTGCAGCTCAGGTGCTGTCTCCAGGCAAGTGCCTGGCCTCAGTCTCAGTGGGAGGCCTGTCTGTCATTGGGAAGATTCCAGTGACATAACTATTTTGCCACCAAGTGGGCACTTGATTAAACATAATTTACCAGCTGCCACTGGCTCTTACTCTTACTAATTTTTACAGACGCATCATCCTATCTAGCTGCATCACAGCCAGGTATGGCAACTGTTCAGCCCAAGACTGTAAGAAACTACAGAGTGGCATGAACACAGCCCAGTCCATCACGCAAACCCGCCTCCCATCCATTGACTCTGTCTACACCTCCTGCTGCCTGGGGAAAGCAGGCAGCATAATCAAAGACCCCTCCCACCCAGCTTACTCACTCTTCCAACTTCTTCCATCGGGCAGGAGCTGCAACATTCTGAGAATATGCACTAACAGATTCAAAAGCAGCTTCTTCTCTGCTGTTACCAGACTCCTGAATGACCCTCATATGGACTGATCTGATTGTCATGTTAAGTAGATTGACAGAACTGAATGATAAACTGCAGAACATGTAGTTTAAATAATTGATTGTAGAACAACTGTGTGACAAGATAACTAGGATAAATAAAATAATAAACTACTAACACAAATTAACTATTGTGGAACTACTGCAAAATATGTCAATTTTCCAGCACGACCTACGTCCAACACCCAGACCACAGGGTCACGTGATGGGTTTACAATGCTACCTAGTGGCTGGAGGTCGTGCATAACATTATGCACAAGCTTGCCTTATGCATATAACACATCCCCTTTCCTTTGTAAAATTGATATAATTTACACGCATTAAATTACTTTTTACATTTCCCTTTTCAGCCTTGCCATTCAACTGAGGCTACGCGGGCTGGAAGTAACATGTTGGAAGTCATACTGCCGGGCAAATTCTGCCCACTCATAGCAGTCAAAACAAGGACCATTATTGCTCATGACCACATTCGGAATGGCGTGTTGCACAAAAATGTATTTGACGTTCTTGAAAGCACATCTTGCCGTAGAATTCGACAACTATGCTATCTCCGGGTAGTTCGAGAAATTGTCTATGACCAGAAGGTACTCCTTTCCATTTAAATGGAAAAGATCCATGCCAACCTTCTGCCACGGTGTTGTAATTGTCTTGCCCATCGGTTTAGTTTCCTTCCTCTGCCTGAGCTGAAATCTTTGGCATGTTTCACAGTTCTCCACCATCAGCTCAATATTCCCGTTGATCCCAGGCCAATGGAATGGCTCCCTGGCTCTCCTCTTGCACTTTTCCATCCCTAAGTGCCCTTCATGCAACTTGAGAAGGGTCATTGACTGCAAAATCAGTGAAATCACAATCCGCAGCAAAAATCCATTCATGTCATTTAATTCTGCTTGAATATTGTAGAACTTGAATATGAACCTTTGGGCCAACCTTCATGGATATACTGTATCACTTTCTGCAAGATAGTGTTGTTGCTCCCTTTGGTTATTTCTAAATATGGCGGTCAATATGGTCGCCTTCCTTAATTCTAATTACGTTTGCTTTAGAATCGCCAGGTATCTTTCGATACCGCCACAAGGTTCAAACCCGAATACTGATCAAAGAGTCGGTACACCAGTTAGTTAGTTCAAAGTCAATACTATTTATTTACATACACAGCAATATCTACTCATGCACGAAATACTACAGACTAAACAATCACTACTGCTAAAGCCTATACTTAGCTTCGGGCGGCCACTCAGAAAATGAAAAGGAATGAAAAGAATGAAAATGAAAAGTCAGAGGAACAATGGCCGTTGTTCGGTTCCGAGGCTGCTGGGGGTGAAGTGGTAGAGGGGAACAGCTAAGGTCGTCCATCTGGTAGCGAGCGTTGACCTGGGACTTACTTGCTTCTGGTGTAGCTGGTGGAGGGGTCTCTCTGCTCTGAGAGCCGATTCCAAGAGAGCGAGTCTCTCTTGAGGCCTTCTTCTTATACCCGAAGGGGGCTTTGCGCGCTTTTGGGCGGGCCTTGAACATGGCCCCAATCAATTGGGCCATTTCTTGATCAATCGCATTAATCCTGACCAATAAAGGGGTGGGTGCCCTGATGGCTGGGCGTGTCCTAGGTGGCCGTTGGCCTTGCTTTGTTTCTGCTTTTGGTTTGGGGAACTGGCGCCATGAGGTCTGGGGCCAGATCGGTAACTTAAGTACCATCTTCCCGGAGATGGGTCATGAATATGCTAATGGGCCTACAGTTTCAGTCTCGCCTGGGAGCTGTTTCTCCAATATGCAGACAGGCTCTGTGCCTGCCTGCTTTCTTAACATTGTCCATTTTTCCCTGCAATCTTTGCAAATGTCCATTTTGTATTCTGGAAGTGGCCATCCCAGATGGCGACAGTGTCCTTGGCAGTTTTTTCTTCAATTATCTTTGACTTGTTGTCAGAGACTGGCAGAGACTCTGCCACCAGGTTTACGTGGACCTGTACGGCCTTATACAGCTGGAGTGGTTCCTCATTGCCGATAGCTCTGGAAAGCGTGTTAGCAACAATAAGAAGTGGACATTGATTTGTTATGTTGTAGGTGTTACATAAGCAGCTTCCTTGTGGTGCACTTGACAAAGGAAGGTTCAGACGTGGAGATAACTTCGACATGTTTATTAAACTATTTACACTTCTATTACTCGGGTATGACACTACTGCTAATCCTACTATAGCTACCCAGACTGACTAACCAGCTGCTGCAATCCACGTGGTGGATGTAATATTGAATCAACCCTGTGTCTGTACTCACTGACTGTCTCCACTGGAAAGAGGCAGATCATGTGTGTGGTGTCCTTTATATATAGGTTGGTGTAATGCCCCCCTGTGGTCGTGTCATCTCTGTGTGTATCATGAATGTCCATTGGTCGTATCCTATCTAACTGATCTATTGTTTGAGTGTGTGTGTGTGTGATGTTTCTGGTGCTCCATCTAGTGTCTAGCTAGCCTACATGCATTTACATTGATGCACATCACCACATACCCCCCTTTTTTATATGTTCCATATTTTCTGCACACTTTGAGAAAATTGAACAAAGAACAGGTAGATAAGGTAAGGTATATAAAAGTCGTGGGAACAGTAGTTAAACAATAAGTCCAAATCATTCGTGTGAGTCCATAAACCATCAATCATCATGGTCAAATGTCTCTCTTGGTTATGAACGCCATCAACGTCCCTGTGCCACAGGAACCAAGAAGTGGTCAAATCACTTCGCTGTCTGATTTGGAGTCTTTTTTTTCCGATGTTTGTGATGATTCTGTCGGATGGCATCTTGTGGCTGATAAGGTGTTGAAGAGGTACCATCAACAGTATCATTCAACGTCATGGATGTGACATATGTTGAAGTTGGATAAGACTGTACATACTGGTTCTGGCCACGTGCTGCGCAGGAAGGGTGATCCTGCTGAAAACTGTTGAAGCTTGTCGAATTGGAAACAGAATTGCTGCTCGCATGAATACCTGGTGATGATGTGAAACTAGAACCTTGCATCTGATAGGAATATGCCAGCTGGCCAGGCTGGGGTGCAGTAAATCCTGGGCTGTAACGAAGGCATCTAGTCTGTAGTGCAGATTGCGCTTGTAGTAGTCCTCCTTCGGTCTTGATTCCATTAGTGGGCAATCCGTAGTGCTGGCCAGTTTGAGAATATGCTGCATAGACTGCTTGCTGCTGCATGCCTGAATACTGGGTTTGTCCAGCATGAGCTGTCATTGGCTGCACTGCTGGTGCGGAAAAAATGTGTGGATATAGCTGTGGTGAACATTGGTGTATTCCTCTCGGACTGTAGCCGCTGCGTGTTATTACTGACCCAGTGTAATTGTTAAGTGATCCATCTCCTGTCGTTATGGCATCTTTTGTCACCCTGAGCGTGCCATCACTGAGTTGCGGCACTCCCTGTTTGGAGTAAAGTCCGGCTCATGTGAATCAGAGTCGGCGTTTGGTTGCTCCCCATCTGGAGTCTGATCTGTTTTAACTGAGTCAGTGTTGGTTTGTTGATGCTCCCCGTCCAGAGTCTTAGCCGGTTCACTGGAGTCAACTGAGATTTCTTGAAGTTGCACGTCTGGAGTCGGAACAGGCAGGAATGCATTGACTTGTGGAGAGGTTTGAGCGAATGAGGGTGGAAGTATCGTGGTGTCACCGGAGTCACCAGTGGTCTCACAGTGATCGTCGAGTGCCTCTGTACACACTAGCTGAGGTCTGTCGCTTTGCGCATCTTGCATGGGAAGTGGGATGCTGTCGTCACTCGTCTCACATACCGTGGGTAGATCCTCAGTAGCTGCTTGTTGTTCACTTGGGTTGGGTAAATTGTCAGAGTCTTCATATGGTGGTGCAAACAATGTGGGTGGACTGCCATTGTCTTGCTGTTGTCCTTCATTTGGGCTTGGACTGTCATCGTCGCTTTGTTCTTCACTGTAGCATGATAGACCGTCATGGTGGTCCTGCTGTGCACTGGGGCGTGGTAGACTGTCATAGTCTTCTTGCTGTTTACTTGAGCATGGCAGACTTACATCGTCTGCCGCTAGTTGGTCAGAGGAGGTTGCTAGACCCTCATGGTCTTGTTCCTGCAAGGACTGCGCATCGGAGTCTTGCGTTACTTCTATCGTGGAGGCTGTCCACGAGCTCGCTGCGGAGGCTTGTGACACTGGAGTCACTTCTTGTTCGTGCAAGGACTGCGGTGTGGAGTCTTGCGTGTCTTCTTTCGTAGAGTCGAGAACCCTGAGCGGTGCGTGGACCATGCTCTGTGTGGCAGCAGGCCGCTCTCTGTGGGCTTGCACCGCTCTCTGTCTCTTGGTTTCAGGCTGCAGCATCATCCTGCACTCATGAGTCGGGATGTCATATCTGCTGGGCTGAAGATCCTCAAATCCGAAGAACGAATCCGGGTCTGCGTCGGATTCAATACGGTGGTTGCCAATGTGCAACACGTCTAGTTGCGGTTCGGATTTGGCACTGGGGTAGCCTCCCAAGGTGAAATGTTCGTCCGAGTCGTAGTCCTCTAGGACCATATCATCACTGTTTGCGTCAAAGCTGGCATTGGGCTCACGAGGTCCAGAGAAAATGTAAAGGTCGGTATCGAAGTATTCAAGGTCGGAATCATCGGTTTGGGCGTTGGTAACTGCTTGTTGCAGAGTTCTTCGGAGGTTAATTTCATTTCATTTCACAATTTGAGGCATTGTGCTGGCATTCCAGGTGAAGGAAGGTTGTTTTACGGCTTTAAAAGATTTTTTCTTTGATTTGAGACGTTTCCCCTTTAAATGTGCATGGTCCGGGGCCTCTGACGTCATGACGCGCGTGACATAGCACGTAGGCAGCGATTGCACATGCGCAAAACGCTGTTCCTTTACCGATGGGCGTTTTCGTGATTGCGCATATGCGGCGTCTTGCACATTCACAAACTGACCTTCCCGTTCTGTGCGCTTCTCGCGCAACTGCACAAGTGCAGTCCCTGTAGGAACATGGCGGCTGACCAAAATCGTTCTCTGCTCTGGGATCTCGGCCTCGAAGTGAGTACTGGCGCTTCTCTTACCTTTTCTTGCTGGTTGGAGTGTGTTTTCCTCACAGTATTTGCCAAATTTGTCCAGGACTGCCTGGAGTCGCTCCTGTTTTGAATTTTTAAAATATTTCTTCTGCTCTGGCACCGGCAATGGTGAGGAGAAGCTCTGTTTTTTTTGGATCGGTCACTTCTTCTAGTTCGGCTGCCACCAGGAAGATTTCAAACTTTTGCTGGAATGCCCGCCAGTTTTCACGGAGATTGCCGTGACACTGGAGCTGCTACGGAACCCGGATCTCGAACATCTTGCCTGGGTATCGTTGCTGGTTGTCACTGTATGCTGAGGTATGGCCGTGTGGATTGAAACAGTTCACTGCTGGTACCATGATTTGTTATGTTGTAGGTGTTACATAAGCAGCTTCCTTGTGGTGCACTTGACAAAGGAAGGTTCAGACGTGGAGATAACTTCGACATGTTTATTAAACTATTTACACTTCTATTACTCGGGTACGACACTACTGCTAATCCTACTATAGCTACCCAGACTGACTAACCAGCTGCTGCAATCCACGTGGTGGGTGTAATATTGAATCAACCCTGTGTCTGTACTCACTGACTGTCTCCACTGGAAAGAGGCAGATCATGAGTATGGTGTCCTTTATATATGGGTTGGTGTAATGCCCCCCTGTGGTCGTGTCACCTCCGTGTGTATCATGAATGTCCATTGGTCGTATCCTATCTAACTGATCTATTGGTTTAGTGTGTGTGTGTAATGTTTCTGGTGCTCCATCTAGTGTCTAGCTAGCCTACATGCATTTACATTGATGAACATCATCACAGGCATCACGGTTAGCATAATTGCGTCACAGCTCCAGGGTTCCAGGTTCGATTTCTGGCTTGGGTCACTGGCTGTGCGGAGTCTGCACGTTCTCCCCGTGTCTGCGTGGGTTTCCTCCGGGTGCTCCAGTTTCCAAAGACGTGCAGGTTAGGAGGATTGGTCATGCTAAATTGCCCTTAGTGTCCAAAAAGGTTGGGTGGGGTTACTTTGTTACGGGTGTAGGGTGGAGATGTGGGCTTGTGTCGGGTGTTCTTTGTAAGGGCCGGTGCAGACTCGATGGGTCAAATGGCCTACTTCTGCACTGTAAATTCTATGATTCTATGATGTTTACCCGGCGTATACACCAACTCAAAATCATACAGCTGTATCTTCATGAACATTCGTTGCAGTCTCGGCGACACCTCACTAAGATTTTTTTTTTATGGTGGCGACTTGTGGTTAATCTCCACAATGAAGGTCGGAAGCCCATACACATAATAATGAACTTCATTAGCCCATTAATGAGCCCGAGACACTCTTTTTTGATTTGTGCTTTTTGTCATTCAGTGTCAGATATCGCTCTGGACGCATATGCCACTGGCAGCCAGTCTCCTTCCAGATCCTGCTGAAGCAGGACTGTCCCTAAACCATCCTGTGATGCATCAGTTGAGATTTTTGTATTTTTGGCTGGGTCGAAAAGTGTGAGAACAGACGCCATGGTAAGTGAAACCTACAGTGCCTGCCACTCTTGTTCGTGGTTGCTGGACCACTAGAATGCGACACCCTTTTTATGGTCTCCCTCAGATGTGCTGTTTTGGCTGCCATTGTTGGGGATGGACTTGCCCACAAAATTTATCATGCCTAGCATTCTTAGAATGCCTTTTTTCATCCGTAGGGCATGGCATCCGCAGAATTGTCCTTATCTCGTCTTGATCGGGCTGAACCCCTCGTGCGGACAGCTCGTCTCCCAGGAAGGTGATGCTGTGCACCCCGACTTGACATTTTGCCTTGTTTAATTTCAAACCGTTTTTCTTGATACTTTTTAGGATGGATCCTGAGAAGTCATATATCATTCTCCTCCCTCGTCGACCCCCAAATAATAATGTCACCCGCATACACACGGAACCCCGGAATTCCCTCAACTGGCTGCTCCAGAGCATGATGAAAAATCTCTGAACCCGAGATCTTGCCAAATGGCATTCTTAAAAAGCAAATCTCTTGAAGGGCATGTTGAATGTGCACATTTTGATACTTCTTTATCTAGTTTCAGTTGCCAGAAGCCTTGTGACGCGTCCAATTTGCTGAAACAGGTTGCTCCTGCCATTTCACACACCCTCCCATTTTGGTGTAGGCTAGTGTTCCTTTTTAATATTGAGATTCAAATCCTTCGGATCCCTGCAGATTCGTAAGTCCCCATTACACTTCTTTACACAGACCATGGAATTAACCCAGTCTGTCGGGGTTTCAATGCGCTTAATGACACCCCAGGCAGTCATTCTCTCTAAGGGCAGCACAGTAGCACAGTGGTTAGCACTGTTGTTTCACGGCTCCAGGGGCCCAGGTTCGATTCCCGGCTTGGGTCACTGTCTGTGTGGAGTCTGCACGTTCTCCCTGTGTCTGCATGGGTTTCCTCCGAGTGCTCCGTTCTCCTCCCACAAGTCCAGAAAGATGTGGGATTCTCCGACACCCCGCCGGGCCGGAGAATCGCCAGGGAGCGGCGTGAATCCCACCCCGGCGCGGCGCAATTCCCGCCCCCACCGAAAAACCGGCGCTGGAACATCCGACAGCTGACTGTCGGATGTTCCAGCGCCGGTTTTTCGGTGGGGGCGGGAATTGCGCCGTGCCGGTCGGAAGCCGTTGGCAGCGGACCCCCGGCGATTCTCCGGACCGCAATGGGCCGAGTGGCCGCCCGTTTTCGGCTGGTCTAGCCGGCGTAAAAGACACCAGGTCCATACCGGCAGGACCTGGCTCTGCGGGCAGCCTGCGGAGTCATCAGGGGGCGGGGGGGGGGCACGGGGGATCAGGCCTGGCCCGCAATCGGGGCCCACCGATCAGCGGGCATGCCTGTGCCATGGGGGCACTCTTTCCCTCCGCGCTGGCCGATGTAACAGTCCGCCATGGCCGGTGCGGAGAAGAGCCACACTGCGCATGCGCTGGGATGACGGCAGCTCCCGCTGCGCTCCCGCGCATGCGCCAACTTGTGCCGGCCGGCAGAGGCCCTTCGGCACCGGTTGGTGCAGCGCCACGCCCTTCGGCGCCAGCTGGCGCAGCACCAACCCCGCCAGCACTGGCCTAGCCCCATCCTCCGCACCTTCCGGGCGGCCTGACGCCAGAGTGGTTCACGCCACCCCTCGGTGCCGGTGTGTCCCGCCCCGCAGGGTAGGCGAGAATCCCGCCCCACATCTTCCTCCAATTGAATCTTTGAAAATTTCATGGAAATTTTTCAGACATTTCAGTCAATCGTTATTTACTGAATTTTAAATTAGACTCAAGAGACTGCGTAACAGTCCTGTCAGACAAAGAAACTGTGACTGAAAGACCTTTGCCTTCAAAAATGGACATACCACTTTATAGGCACAGAGGAATCCAAATTCTAGTCATTGGCATGATTCTGGAACCATTAAAGTATGGCAGCAAACAAATGTTTGAGCTGATGTACGTCATCTGTAACCAGCCTTTCTCTCTCCTGAGCGGAGATGTGTAGCCCTGGACCTCCTCAAAACAGCAGACGATGTCAAGGCAACCAAAGTCATTAATCATACAGAACTGATAGATCTCCAGTACTCAAAGGAACTTTAATCTGTAAAATTGTGAGGAAAGGATACTTCGTCCCAGGAGTGATGACTCTGACCATTAGGTATCTTTTATGTTAAAACATACTTTAATTTGATCACAGAATTAACCACATCAACATCAAAGTAAATAGCTTTACAATTATCAGTTAACCAGTTCTTAAACAAAATGAGAATTTTAACCTTCCTATCATACCTGTTACGGGTCAGGGTTTAGAGAATCCCAAAGTATATCATGGAGTTCACCTGACCCACAACTTTTAATAGATTGTGGTTTGGGGAGCACACTGCCCACTCTACAGGTGTGGCACAGCAGAAATAGAAAAGTATTTTTTTAAGCAAAACAACGTTTATTCTACGAACTCAAGTTAACCTATTTAAAACAAACAGTGAACATCTTAGCAACCATTAATTCAAATACAACCCCCAATGAATACAACACTAAGTAGTCCGTAAGCTGCCCTTTTAACATCCAGAAGACTTTTAAAAAAACCTTCAAACAGAAGCACATCAGGTTAAAGTCACTACTGCATGCAGTTATTAGTTTTAAATCACTAAATGATCTATTTACAGTCTTTAAATTACAGAGGGAGACTCTAATACACCTTCTGGCTGTGACTGCAGCTATCCAGCCCTGAAACGAAAACTAAAACACATCCTGCAGCAACCAGCCTAAAACGAAAGTAAAAAGCTGACAGACAGCCCAGCCCCACCCACTCTCTGACATCACTGCAGTAATAAACTCCCATTTCTTAAAGGTACTCTCACAACAGATATTTATATACACACCCATTTATAAACACCCATTTATTTAAAAGGCACTCTCACATGACACCTCCTCCCAAGAAAAAAAATAAACCATCAACTTCAAAATGGTTTCATTTTTCACCTTTTCACCATCCTTTAAGAAATGCACACAGTAAATATATTTTATCGTTTCTAAAACCAACACACGCAAACAGGTATAATAATATAGCCCATTTTTCTTTCTTCCTCCAACTGGAATCCTTATCGATTGACAGTCTCTTTGAACAAGAAGGACTCTGCACGGTCCATCCATTTATCTACGCCTCGGCATTTCTCTTTAAAGTCAGGTACTTTAGTTCAATATGATCACAGAGTCCCTTGTAATTCTCTAACACATGAGCATTGGTTATCACAGCTTTCAGGCCGTCAAATGCCTGTTGACACTCCGCTGTCCACTGGAATTTGTTACGTTTATTGAGCAAGTCCGTCAGTGGAGCAATCACGCTACAAAGATTTTTCACCAATGTTCGAACAAATCTACTCATGCCAAGAAATCACATAATTTCCCTTCGTCTTGAAGGTATCGGAAACTCCTCAATAACTGTTGGTTTCACATCCCGTGTGACCATTCGACCCTGTCTGATTGTATGGCCAAGGAAAGTGACTTGGGCTTTTCCAAATTCACTTTTGGCTAGGTTTATCACCAAACCCGCCTCCTGAAGTCGATCGAATAACTCCATCAGATGTTTTAAATGTTCTTTCCATGTCTGGATGAAAATTACCAGATTGTCGATGTATACCGAACAATTGGGTAATCCTGAAGCGACTTTGTTAGTTAACCGTTGAAATGTGGCTGGGGCGTTTTTCATGTCAAATGGCATAACTTTGAATTGGTATATACCATCTGGAGTCACAAAAGCTGAAATCTCCTTCGCCCTTTCAGATAAAGGTACCTGCCAGTAACCTTTACGTAAATCCAGTTTAGAAATAAAAGCTGATTGTCCCACTTTCTCAATGCAATCCTCCAAACGTGGGATAGGATAAGAGTCCGTTCTTGCAACTGCATTAGCCATTCTATAGTCCACACACAACCATTGGGTACCGTCTGGCTTAGGTACCATCACTATGGGTGAGATCCATTGGCTGCAACCCACTTCAATTATGCCATTTTTAAGCATACTCTCAATCTCTTTGTTAACCTGTGCCAATTTTAAAGGGTTAGGTCTGTATGGATGTTGTTTGATTGGAACAGCATTTCCCACATCTACATCATGTATAACCATTTTAGTACTTCCCAATTTATCTCCACAAACGTGCCCACGTGATATCAATAACTTTTTCAGGTCAGTTTGTTTTTCCTCTGGAAGGTATCTCAACAATTTATCCCAATTTTTAAGAACATCCTCGTTTTCCAATTTAATTGGAGGTATGTCAAATTCACAGTCATCTGGATTTGGTTTGTCACTTTGAGTTAGAATCATTAAAACCTCCTCCTTTTTCTCTCCTTCCCTTTCAAAGTACCTTTTAAGCATATTCACATGGCACACTCGGTGAGTCTTCCTTCTATCTGGTGTTTTTACCACATAATTCACCTCACTTAATTTCCTTTCAATCTGATACGGTCCACAAAACCTAGCTTTTAAAGGCTCACCTACCACTGCTAACACTACTAAAACTTTATCTCCACTGGCAAAACTACGAACTTTGGATTTCTTGTCAGCTCCCCGTGTCATCACATTTTGTGCAACTTTTAAATGTTGTCTAGAAAGTCACCTGCTCTACTTAATCGTTCCCAAAAAATTGACATGTAATCCAATAATGTAATTTCCGATTTCTCACTCACCAATTTTTCCATAATCAATTTAAGTGGTCCTCTTACCTCATGACCAAAAATTAGTTCAAAAGGACTGAATTTGGTTGACTCATTAGGTGCATCCCTAATTGCAAACAGTACGAATGGAATTCCTTTATTCCAATCCTCTGGATAATCTTGACAATAAGCCCTCAACATTATCTTTAATGTCTGATGCCACCTTTCTGACGCTCCCTGCGATTCTGGATGGTACACAGTTGATTTAAATTATTTTATTCCTAAGCTATCCATAACTTCTTTGAATAACCTTGAGGTAAAATTTGATCCTTGATCCGATTGTATTTCTGTGGGTAGTCCATATCTAGTAAAGAATTGAAGTAACTCCTCCACAATCTTTTTAGCTGTACTATTACGTACTGGAATGGCCTCTGGAAACCTAGTAGACACATCCATTATAGTCAAAAGATATTGATTCCCACTTTCTGTTTTAGGAAGCGGTCCTCTGCAATCAATTAGGAGCCTTGTAAAAGGTTCCTCAAATGCTGGAATGGGTATAAAGGGCGCTGGTTTTATCACTGCTTGAGGTTTCCCTATCACTTGACATGTGTGATGTGATTGACAAAATTTAACTGAATCTTTATGTAGTCCAGGCCAATAAAAATGTTTCTGGAATTTAGCTTGAGTTTTCCTTATTCCCAAATGACCTCCCACTGGTACCTCATGTGCAACTCGCAACACCTCCTTTCTATACCCTTCCGGCAATACTACTTGATGAACTTCTGCCCACTTTTATTCCCCATGCATTTGTGAATGTCTCCATTTTCGCATCAAGACATCACATTTACGGTAATAACACTCTGGTATGCACTCAGATTCCTCTTCCGTGTATGCTTTATGATCCATCCGTTTTATTTCTATGTCTTTCTGTTGTAACTCCGCCAATTTTCCTGAACTAAAAATATCCGCCTCATCCTCCACCTGTTCTTGTTCTTTTTCAACCATCTGATCTAAAATCATTTCTGATAATTGCACTTCAACTTCATCTTCACTCTTTGATTTCTCCTCTTGTCTTAACCTGTGACTTTGCGACCTTGTTACTACACAATCCGGAAAAATCCCAGGATATTCATCCTTCAAGACTTCAGTTGTCTGATTTTCCACTGGCTTATCAACTACAGTAGGCATCACTCCACCTGCGGTCCAGCTGTATCATTACACAAGATAAACTGTATTCCTGGCCAAGATCATTTCTCTATTACTCCTACTACCACTTCACCACTCTTCACTGGACTTTCCAACTTTACCTTATATAATGGAACACTACTCCTCTCACCCTGAATTTCACATATTACCACCTTTTCTGGCAACATTCTTCCCAAACTACATAACTCCTCATCTCTTACCATTAAAGATTGACTAGCTCCCGTATCTCTTAAAATTGGGACTTCTTTACCTGCTCCTCCTGCTACACATGAGTAAACTTTACCCACACAAGTAAATTCTTTAAAGAGATCAGGCACCTTCTCACCAATCACCTCTTGATAAGGGTGTACAATCTTTTGCACCTCCTTCGCTTCATTTGGGCTTTCCTTTACCACTTTAACAAACCCCACTGTCTTATCCTGTTTTACCACATCAGCCTTCCCAGTGCTTTTCTTCAACCACCAACACTGTGACTTTATATGGCCTAGTTTATTACAGTGAAAACATTTGAAACTTTTCATGTCTCTTCCACCCTCCTGGATTTCTTTTTTAATCTGAGGTACACTCTCCTTATTATCTCCCATCAGATCACCTTTAACTTTACCACTTGAGTATTTCTCATGTCCTCAGTTTCTATCCCTCACAGGCTGAAACTGATGTTGGAAACCAAGCTTTGGTTTATGAACTAATTCATAAACATCTGCCATTTCTGCTGCTAATCTTGCAGTTTTAACCCTCTGCTCTTCCACATGAGTTCTCACTACATCAGGAATTGAATTTTTAAACTCCTCCAAAAGTATCATTTCTCTTAGAGCTTCATACGTTTGGTCTGTTTTCAAAGCCCTTATCCACCTATCAAAATTACTCTCTGTTTGAGCCTTTCAAACTCCATGTATGTTTTACCAAATTATTTCCTTAAATTTCTAAACCTTTGTCTGTAGGTTTCAGGCACTAGTTCATATGCACCTAAGATGGATTTTTTCACCTCCTCATACGTCTCAGATACCTCCTCCAGTAGTGATGCAAACACTTCACTAGCCCTACCTACCAGCTTTGTTTGAATCAGTGATACTCACATGTCCTGTGGCCATTTCATTTGTTTAGCCACTTTCTCAAATGAAATGAAAAAGGCTTCCACCTCCTTCTCGTCAAACCTTGGCAATGCTTGGACATATTTAAATAGATTCCCACCAAGCCTTCGACTTTGATGCTCTTTCTCATAATCCTCATCACTGTCCTCCAACTGTACGTTTCCCTTTACGTCTGCCAATTTTAACTGACTGTCATGTTTCATGGCCATTTTCTGAAGTTCAAACTCTCTCTCTTTATCTTTTTCCCTGATCGGGATCTCTCTTTCTCTTTCTTTTTGTTCTGCTAGGGCTAATCTTTCTGTTTTCCTTTCTTTACTCTCTTTTTCCTCTCTCTCTGTCTTTCTCTTTCTTTTTCCTCTCTCTCTCTTTCGTATTCAAGCTGTTTTAATTCTTTCTCATGTTCCATTTCTTTAATTTGTAACTGAATTTTTTCCATTTCCAATGAGTTAAACTGTATCTCAGGCAACTTTAAATGCTTAGCCACCACCATAATTACCTCACCTTTTTGCATTTTGTCAGGTAATGTTAACTGCAATGTTTTTGCCAAATCTAATAGTCTGCTTTTACTCTCTGTCCATAAGGTACTGCGTGTGACCGTCTCTGCCCCTAAAAACTTCTGAGCCTCTGAAAGAGCCATTGTCTACAACACACTCCCTACTTAAACTAAAATACCACAACTGAAAAGCACCCACAATATGCTCACCCCTCACTTTAAGTTCACTGAGCCAGTCCAATAGATAGACTTTTATCCCGGAATAGCCCCCAATTTGTTATGGGCCAGAGTTAGAGAACCCCAAAGTGTATCATGGAGTTCACCTGACCCGCAACTTTTAATAGATTATGGTATGGGGAGCACACAGCCCACTCTACAGGTGTGGTACAGCAGAAATGGAAAAGTATTTTTTAAAGCAAAACAACGTTTATTCTATGAATTCAAGTTAATCTTTTGAAAACAAACATCTTAGCAACCATTAATTCAAATACAACCCCCAAAGAATACAGCACTAAGTAATCCATTAGCTGTCCTTTGAACATCCAGAAGACTTAAAAAGAAAACCTTTAAACAGAAGCACATCAGGTTAAAGTCACTACTGTGAGCAATTATTAGTTTTAAGTCACTAAAGGATCGATTTACAGTCTTTAGATTACAGAGGGAGACTCTAGTACACCTTCTGGCTGGGACTGCAGCTATCCAGCTCTGAAAACGAAACTAAAATACACCTTGCAGCAAACAGCCTAAAATGAAAGTAAAAAGCTGACAGACAGCCCAGCTCCACCCAGTCTCTGACATCACTGCAGTAATAAACACCCATTTCTTAAAGGTACTCTCACAACAGATATTTATATACACACCCATTTATAAACACCCATTTCTTAAAGGTACTCCCACATTACATACCTGCTACTAACTCCAAATAAGCAACGCCATGCAGTTCAAATGCCACTTATAAATGAAGATAAAGAAACAGGTATAATTGCTCAGCGATGCAGAGACTTTTATAGAGAGTTCCTTTCAAGAGCAGATTCAGTACACTTCTGCTCAACCCAACAGCATTTGGCAAAACCACTGTCCAACTTAAAATCCTCCCATCTTGTCAGACTCAAATTCTCTGGCAAAGTGCAAAACAACAGACAGACCTGGCTCTTCCCATTAATTACATAATCTGTATTCCACTAAGATGTCACATGACCTGCTTAGCTAGGAATAAATACAACCCTGTGTAAACTATCTATTTTCCATGGAATCCCCAATAATCAAAACAATATCCCATTAGTCCTTTATCTGTTACCAAGTATGTGGCTGGAATCAATTATGACCTCACCTTTTATGAGTCCCTAATTTCAGTTTTAGTAGACACACAGTCTGGATACCTTAACCTAGGTTATTTAATAATATTACTGGAACAAATATATACTCCAACCCAGGTTTTTAAATACCTTACTATAACAGATGTAAAATGTAATCTCTAACAATTTTTACATTCATCACATTACAGATGCTGAAAAACTTGCAATGGTTAGAACAATGATCCTGGACCTCCAATGGAGGATGTAAAGGACATAGACCAGCATTCCAATCAGCCTGGTGTGTGTGATTCTCATTTCTGGTGCCTAGGTTGTACCAGATGGTCCATTCAGTTTCATTGTTATTTGATTTTTCTATCATGGCTTAATGCAACACAGTATTTGCAGGGCCACTTTAGATCTCTGGAGCATTATTACTGGCCCTCTGTATTCATTGCCCCCCTGTAACATTACTATAATTCCAGCCATGTAATGAAACTAAAAGGCAGAGAAGAGCCAAAATTGAATTTTTAAAAAATTCCTTGCAGAGCCAGGAAAGCAGGAGCATCCCTCCAAATGTTTAGCATGCCTGCCATATTTATGGGGATAAAGCTCCGCATAATTTTTTAAAGTCGGTTGTTGCAAGAGTGCATTTAAAAACATGATTCAACAGACCAACAACCAACATGATCATTTCAGAAGCATTTGCAAGTTGATTGTGTATGTCATCATAAAAAGCCCCACCCCCCATAGCCTTTCCCAGGAGTTTTTAAGTAGCCCAACTTGATGGTGTCATTCAGATGGAAAGCCTAGGTGAGAATAAATGGCCAAACCTTCAATAAAAGTTTGAACATTGCAGTTAGCATTTTCTGTTTGGAAATAATCTCTTGTGCTAAGAATTAAATCATCAATCATCTCCTGTGTCCCACGAGCCTTGACACAATCAGCTGCAAGCTGATGTCATTCAAGATGAGATTGGGTGTCAGGCACAGTGATCACTCCACAGTGATTGACTAGGAGATATGATTGCCTGCGGGAATGAGATCAGCCTACTGGGATAGAAATGGGAGGTGCCAAGCGAAATCATAGCGACATTACAAATGACATTATGGATATGGATATAGCGCTCGGGCTTTATTCCACATACAGGGTCTGTCCGAAATGTTGGGGTGATAGAAGATATATCTTGCTCTGGGAAAATAGTATGCAGGCAAATTATTTTGCAAATAAATAACTTCCGGAATATTTATTTTGCTGTTATCTTGCAAACAGCAATTATTTTACAATGCCTATGTCAACATAGTTTCCTTGTCATCAAACGTAAAGCATTTGATTATGTATCTGGATATTAGATTTGTACAACAATGCTGAATGAATTAAATAATTATACGCTTAAATTGGCAATTAATATGCGTGACAATAACATAATTACTAATTCTCGGTGTATGTTTATTCAGTCTTTGGTCCGACTCTGTTACTCATTCTGCACATGCTGTGTAACCTTCCACAATTTGCAACCTTTGCAATTTCGCCAAGACATTGAATTTTGTGCAGTTGCTGAAATAAAATAGCACTTTTACCTCAAGTGTAGTGTCGGAAATGGCCTGTGTGACTGAGCATTTACTGAAGGTTACCAAAAAGGCTGAATATTTCATAATTATCAGTGCCCAGGTAATCACCGGGTATGTCCCACTTCCCCTGAGCGATACATTTACCTGAGATCACCTGGAAGGTTCTGCTCACCAGGTACATGCTGTGGGAGGCCTGTCGTCATTCTTGTCAGTGTGCCCTCACACCACCATGAGTGGATAATCTAACAGTGGGTGGATGATTATTAGTCATAGAGGCTTGATAATCAGATACAGACTTATTATGATGGAGTTCCTGATGTTGCATGACAGGAACCCTGTTACATCATTGACAGGGGACAGTGTGGTAGCGTGGCCCCTTTAAGGGGTGACCTTTTGTGGGCTATGTGACCTGCTGGGCCTATCGCACGGGAGCGTACAAACTCTGACCAATGGGGAAAAGGCATGGGGCCCGGGGAACAGGGGCCTGAGCAGTATGGGCCCAGGCATCCAAGGAGTGAAGACCTGTATGAGATACCTCTGTGCCTATAGGCCTCATTGTTGTCTCAAATAAACCTCTTTGTTCCACAGGAAGCCTCCTCGGTGATGCCTCACTCAATTACAGGCAGGGGACAATCGTAATGGAATATCGGCACACAAAATTCGATTTGGGCCTGTCACGATATTTTGTCTCCATTAACGCACAATGCGAACGGAAGGGCAAAATTCTACCCAAAGTGTTCATTCTTCTCTGAACAGAATTTAATGATGCCCTATCGTCTTCCCTGGTGTTCTGTCCAGTGTCTTGTGAAGCATTTAGGAACATCCTGAGTTTGTGAAAGACATTTTATAAATGCATATCTACCTTTATTTCTTAACTTTTTAATGCATCTGAGAAGTTTAAATATATTGAGCTGCAGAGTTGTCTCTTTGAGCAGGAAAGTACTTGTTCATAAAGTTGAATACTAAGATTTCTCTCCCTATTCTTGGGGGGCAAAGGGGGTCCTACATTTTGGGGGAGGGAAGGGACTTTTCCCAATACTTTGGAGGCATTTTTCTAGGCGAAGGGGAGGGGCAGGGAGAACGGCAAGCAAATGCATCAGAGCCAGTTCCTCGATATGTTCCCACCTCCTTCCCATTTCTGCTGGGGGCAGCTTCAGAGTGGCTACAGCAGCTCGTCCAATAGCTGCAGGAAGCGGGCAGCTAATGAAGGAGGCAATCATCGGGTATTTTTGTAAGGTTTTGGAATTTTGCGAGTGGCACACCGACTTCCCAATTGTGCTTACTGCTTGTTTACACACTGAAGGCAAGTGCAGCGTGGGAGGTCAGAGTGTCGTGCGTTCCAGGTGTAATAATCACTTTAAAAGGACAAAAGTGTCAATCATCAGGACATCCACAGGCAAATGCTTGCAGTTGTTTGCTTTTCCATGGACAGTGCTAGCTGCGAGGATTTGACTGCTGGTCCCATCTCATACCGTACTCTCCTTCACCTTTCGCCTTAGTAGCAGAACACTCACAGCAGCTCTGCTCGCTGCCCTTCAATTTAAGCAATCTGATTGCTCCTCCCATGTCCTTGGGCCTCCTGGAAGTGGCTTCTCAATTTGCTTCCTTCGGGAAGATTGCACCCCATATCCTACCATGTGCACACCTGGCTTCACCACCCAGAAATTAGGCCAAAATCAGGCTTGTGGCTCAAAAGGAAAAGTTCAACCCTTAAGAGTTTACCAAGAACCTTAAGTTAACTTCGGTTCTGGAAAGATTTAAGTATCCCATCAAAATGTAGAGTAATACATTTTTCTCGCCTGATTTTACTTTTGTGTCACACAAGATTTCAAAACCTAAATAATCATCCCATGTTAAGTGCTTGCTGGTCCATTTGGAATATCAGTTGTGAAGCCATTCAGTTCTTGTTCAATAGGGAGTAATCAGTCTTCATGCAACAATTCCATTCTCTGCAGGATCACGCAAATTGTCGACAGAGCTCTATCACGTTTCTGGAAAATGGGTTGTGTAATGCTCTCTCCACTGAGTGCTCACATCTCAATCTGGTTATATAAGCATGACGTAACGGGGGATAAAACTGATAGAAACTTGCAGAAGGAGCAGGTTGCAACACAAAAAATTCTGCAGTGGATGCACTAATGTTCTGAAGTCGATACATATAAAATTCATTGTGGGATTTTGAACAGTAAGCATAGTGTTGCGTGGTAATTCATGTACAGGTAATCATGAATTATAAAGTCTGTGGCAGAGTGGAAAATTCTTGTGAAATTGTCACACACATTTTCTTGTAGTGAGGCCACTTGAATAAACAATTGAAAGAAGAATTTAAATTGACCTGCTATTAGCAGCTTTGGAAAGCTTCATCAAGAGGACCTGAATCACAATCTTAGCTGGGTTGGCAATGGTGCTGCTTCAATGAACCTGGCAAAAGAGAAAGGAAAGAAACATTAGCCAGGCTCCCTGCTCCTGTGTGATCTAAATAATTTGAAGTGTATGTGTGAAGTTAGAAGTTAGGGCAGCATGGTATCAGTGGTTAGCATTGTTGCTTCACAGCGCCAGGGTCCCAGGTTCAATTCCCAGCTTGGGTCACTGTCTGTGTGGAGTCTGCACGTTCTCCCTGCGTCTGCGTGGTTTCCTCCGGGTGCTCCGGTTTCCTCCCACAAGTCCCGAAAGAAGTGCTGTTAGGTAATTTGGACATTCTGAATTCTCCCTCAGTGTACCCGAATAGGCGCCGGAGTGTGGCGACGAGGGGATTTTCACAGTAACTTAATTGCCGTGTTAATGTAAGTGTACTTGTGACAATAATAAAGATTATTCTTATTATGTGGACAGTTTCTGTCCCAGTTATGATGTTGCCATTGGTGAAAGGTTATCAGGGGTAGGCAGGAATGTGGGGTTGAGGATACACCAGATCAGCCATGATCTTATTGAATTGCAGAGAAGGCTCGAGGGGCCAAGTGGCCTACTGCTGCTCGTAATTCGTATGTACATATGTATGGAGCCTGTTGTTACTCCCCGTCCAGTATGATACATAGAGAAATGTCATTTGGATAAGGACTCCTGAACCCCATGGAATGATATCACAGCATCAATCTTTGCCTCAGGAAATATCCTGGGCGGGATTCTCCACGAACCGGCGGGGCGGGCAACTCCGGCGTGAAGTAGTGGCGTGAATCACTGCGGCGGCGGGCAGCCCCGAAGGTGCGGAATTCTCCACACCTTCAGGGGCTAGGCTGGTGCTGGAGTGGTTTGCACCCCGCCAGCCGGCGCGGAAGGGGCCTGACGCCATGCCAGCCGGCGCCGAAGGGCCTCCACTGGCCAGCGCGAGTTGGCGCATGCGTGTGCTGGCGTCATCCTAACACATGTGCAGGGAGGATCATCTCCGCGTCGGCCATCGTGGAGGACCATACTAGCCGATGCGGAGGAATAGAGTGCCCCCACGGCACAGGCCCGCCCGCGGATCGGTGGGCCCCGATCACAGGCCAGGCCACCGTGGGGGCACCTCCCGGGGCCAGATCTCCCCGTGCCCCCCCGAGGACCCCAGAAGCCGCCCGCGCAGCCAGGTCCCACCGGTAAGTACCTACTCTAATTTACGCCGGGGGGACCGGCCGTAAACGGGCGGCCACTCGGCCCATCGCAGGCCGGAGAATCGCCAGGGGGGCGGCTGCCAGCGGCTGCCGACCGGCGTGGCACAATTCCCGCCCCCATCAAAACCCCGGCGCCGGAGAATTCGGCAGCCGACTGGGGCGGGATTCACGCCGCCCCCTGGCGATTCTCCGACCCGGTGGGGGGTCGGAGAATCCCGCCCCCTGTCTTCAACCTGCATGTACATGCACATGCACACACATGCACACACGCACACACAAACATAGGTCACAGTTAACAATCAGTAAGATGAACTTGAGTTATTGTTCTGCCCATTGCAGACTGAAGAACCTGACGTGAGTGATTGCTCTCTAATCCTGCTTTGATCTAAATCAGCTAAACCGAGTGATTGAGCAAGAGGTTTTTCGCATTTGTATGGTTCATTACTATAGTGTTTGGTGCATTTGTTTAGCTATGGTGCCATCAAAGGTCCATTCTTCAAATTTTGAATTTTTAAAAACATTTTTCTTCAGATACTATGGGCGTCATTCTCCGACCCCCCCCCCCCGCCGGGTCGGAGAATGGCTGTTGGCCGCCGTGAATCCCGTCCCCGCCCCCGCCGAAGTCTCCGGTACCGGAGATTGGGCGGGGGCGGGAATCGGGCCGCGCCGGTTGGCGGGACCCCCCGCTCAATTCTCCGGCCCGAATGGGCCGAAGTCCCGCCCAGAAGTTGCCTGTCCCGCCGGCGTAAATCAAAGCTGGTATTTACCGGCGGGACCAGGCAGCGTGGGCGGGCTCCGGGGTCCTGGGGGGGGCGCGGGGCGATCTGACCCCGGGGGGTGCCCCCGTGGTGGCCTGGCCCGCGATCGGGGCCCACCGATCCGCGGGCGGGCCTGTGCCGTGGGGGCACTCTTTCCCTTCCGCCTCCGCCACGGCCTCCACCATGGCGGAGGCGGAAGAGACTCTCCCCACTGCGCATGCACGGGAAACTGTCGGCGGCCGCTGACGCTCCCGCGCCTGCGCCGCATTTCCGCGCCAGCTGGCGGGGCAACAAACACCATTTCCGCCAGCTGGCGGGGCGGAAATCCCTCCGGCGTCGGCCTAGCCCCTCAATGTTGGGGCTCGGCCCCCAAAGATGCGGAGCATTCCGCACCTTTGGGCCGGCGCGTTGCCCGTCTGATTGACGCCGTTTTTGGCGCCAGTCGGCGGACATCGCGCCGTTGGGGGAGAATTTCGCCCTATATGCCCAACAGTGGGGGAATCAGTGTCTTTGAATACCACACAGCATAAATGCAAGGTGTAGAAACAGAAGTGACAATGTATGAAAGTGGCATAAAGCATAACTTTAAAGATCAATTAGAGCCATGAACCCACTGAATTAAAACAGAACTGAGATAGAAGGAAGAATGAAGCATCAACCAAACAACGGTGAAAATGAAAGTGGGGCAGATTTGAAGAACGATAGATGAAAAGCAGAGTGGGAAGAATAAAAGTAATTGCCAGGACATGAGTAGGCAGGGTGGAGGGAGGATGCATTGCAAAATAATGTCAAAGGGGTATATTTAGACCTTGAAATGGTGGCACGATGGCACAGTGGTCAGCACTGCTGCCTCACAGCACCCCGGATCCGGGTTCAATTCCGGCCTTGGGTCACAGTTTGTGTGGACTTTGCACATTCTCCCCATGTCTGCGTGGGTTTCCTTCGGGTTTTCCAGTTTCCTCCCATAGTCCAAAGAACTGCAGGTTAGGTGGATTGGCTATGATAAAATTGCTCCTCAGTGTCCAAAAGGTTAGGTGGGGTTACGGGGATAGGGTGGGGGAGTGGGCCTTGGTTCGGGTGCTCTTTTTGGAGGGTTGGTGCAGACTCAATGGGTCGAATGGCCTCCATCTGTACTGTTGGTATTCTATGAACTGCTAATTATAAATCACAGTGATAAAGTCTACATTTCTTCCACAAGTAGAAGGCGACAGGTGAAGCAGTGACTTTACTGAGTAATTACGCATTGAATGGTATTGTTCCACAAATTCAGAGGGTGAACCAGTTACGTGACTTCAGTGACATGATAATAAATAATTGAATAAAATGCTTCTCACAGATGGCGTGTCTGCCTCACATTATGTTACTTAATGTAATCAGTAACTTCTAATATTTTTCCAGGTACTGAGGCTGTTCAAGACTCTTGCATGATTAGATGGATGGCTTCTGTGGGGTGGCTGATGACTCCCACTTCATCACCCAAGAACTGAGGTACAGGAGAGATACAATAGGAGTCAAGCATCCACAAGAGTTGTGGTGAAAAGGACCATCGGGCTGCTCAAATTGCGCTTCCAATGCCTTGACCAATCTGGGGGATTATTGCAATATCTGTCAGAGCGTGTCTCCCTCATTGGTGTTGTGTGACAAAGGGGCATCCAGTGGAGGCAGAGGACAGTGAGGCAGGACCACAGCCAGGAAGGATGACTCCAGTAATGGGTCAGAGAATGAGCTTGGAGTCGCAAAGGGTGAGGACTTTGAGGCAGGCTATATGAAGATTCGGGGGTGGGGGTGCAGGGTTGTGATGGATATATTGACCCAACAAAACCTCAGCTAGACTTCCAAGGCATGGAGGCTGGCTCAATAAAATGACAATGCTTCATTCGCAATAAAACTTTCCTTCTGAGCCCAAACCAGAAATCCTGCACCACACAAAGCCTTCAGTTCACAAGCCTGTGCAACATCTGGCCAATGTACAAAGTATGCAGCCAACTCAACTCATTGAATTGAGGAAATATTCATGTGACCGAACATAAAACAGCACACAAATATGCCAAACCGAACAGAAAACTCAAAGTATTGAACGCAAATACTTTCACCAGTGACACATCCCTGTTGTGCTTAAATTACGTCTGTGGGTGCTGCGTGTTGGTGCCCTCTCCAGCGGAATTGGAAGCTGCCCGCCGACTTTGCTGTCATGGTGGCCGTGATGACCTTGGCGGGTGTCCTTTGGCCCCTGAAACCTGATTTAGCTCTGGCTGGGAAGGAGCATCAATCCCATGGCTGCGCACTCCTTAGGTGTCATGGCATCGTCAGATATTGTGCACTGACAGAGGGGCAGAGGAGCTTTTGCCCTCATCCAGGGAGTCCGGAGAGGAACCCACAGAGATGACAATTCATCCATCAGTGCTAGCTATGTTTGCAACTTCCTGCTCACCATCGATGGATGGACGTCTATCAGAGAGACAAAGTGCCTCATCCACATCTCACAATTGTAGTGACCTCCAAAAGTCACAGCGGATGTGCTGGTTTTCAGGTTCGAGTGTGACCCCAGGGACCCATAAGGGGGTTCCAGAAGCAGCCTCTCCATAAGGGTCAGCACTCTCTCAATGGGAGGATACATGCTCAGTGCTCAGGGTCAATGTAGCGCTCATGTTCCGCATGGATTTCTCAACGATGGACATCATGGCACGCAGACTCTCATGGATCGCCACGAGATCGCCTCATGCAGCCCACAGGATACCTAATAGTCATCTCCAGAGGCCGATCATCTGCCTCGGGCTCAGCATAGTCCTTGTCTCCAACGGTACTCACAGTGTCGGCGCCCTGGGGCCTCTCTGCGACCTCCTCATGTGAGTGTGATGTGCCTTCATCAGTGTGCACCACCAGCGAAGACAATGACCTAACACCCACCGACATGTGAATATCTGCACTGGTGCCTAGTTCCGAGAGACAGCATGACATGGGTGCAGAATGGCTGTCTTCCTGGGTGATTGGTGGGGGAGCCTCAAAGACCCCTGTGGCTGGTGTGGTTGGTCTCCTGTCATCTGTGGCAGGAAGCCACAACATCAGTGAATTCAATCATCACCATCACTATACAAGCTAGGTGGCCTGCTGAGACAATGGAGAAATGTGGCATGGTGACATCTGCATTGGTGTTTCAATGGGCACTCTGGCTTGGACAGCTCACTTTCTGCTAAGAGGGATCCTTGACATCTCCAGTACCCACGGTACACACATCTGGGACCTGCACATTTACCTTCATCGCAGACCCCCGTCTCACCAGGGCCGTAGAAGCAAGCTGGCCAGTGGCAATCCAACTCCAGAGCTTTTCTCCCTCCCCTTGTCAGCACCAGCAGTTGGGGAATCCCCCACCAGTGCGATGGCCCCCCACAATATTGTGAATTGTCTTCTTCTCGCAGGGGGCAATAGAAAGGTCCATTCGGGCTCCATCCTCCTTGAGGGCTATTCCGAATGTCCCGTCCCCCACACGGGCATTTTGTGGGCAATTTCTCTGTGGCACACATTCCCCTGTGGCCTATTGAGCTGACAGTCCAGCCCTGGCAGGGCAGACCTCAGTGTCAGTTTTCATGCACATTCAGACTCCTGAGAGTACAGAGAATGGACACCCAAGTACACCTCGCCATGCAGGTCCATGCCATCTCTGCATTTACCCTTGCCAATCACAGAAGATCATTGAATCTTTTGCAGCACCGGCTCCAGGTGAGGCGCACCACAACGTCCCCATTGACCTCAGCAGCCATCACTCTCCGGGCCTACTTTGTCAGGTGGGGCGGCCTTCTTTTCCCGTGTCTTGGCACCAGAATACTGCACCTGCCACTGATTTCCTGCACCAGGACAGACAGGCACTAACCTATAAAAGTGTGGACACTAAGCCCACCCGACCTGCCGTCCTGCCTTCCAAGGCCACCTGGCACTGATGACATTCCTTTGATTAGTTTGAGAATCACAGCACCCACAGCCTCCCCCACAACTGCTGGAAGCTTTCCGGGACCTTCCCTCTCCTTTAAATCCTCTTGTTGGGTCCGTGTTGGACCTGATGCCCGACGTCCTCCGCTCCCCGCACCCCCCACCTAGCACAGAGACCCAACAAGCAGTTGCATTACACGTTGGATGGACTTTAAATGGCCACCCAGTGTAATATCGCGTTAACAATGAGACCTTGGGCAGGAGTGGGTTTTGTATCCGTTCCCGGCCTCACTACCTTACAGTGCTCCCCGCAAGTTAAATTCAGGGGCGGGATTCTCTGAGCCTCCGTGCCGAAATCACGCTCGGCGGGAAGGCGAAGAATGGGCGTCAGACCCAAGATCGGGTACGACGGCGCTCCCATGATTCTCTGGTCCCCGGAGAATCGCTGGCAATCGGGCGCGCGCAGTCGACGCGGCGCCGGTCGGGGGCCATTCAAAAAGGCCCCTCCACCGATTCTCCCAGTGCAGCTGGCCGAGTTCCCGCCGGCGTGATTGTCTCATGGTTCCACCCGGTGGGCACTCGGCGTGGCGGCTGCGGACCTAGTCTGCGGCCGCCCAGATGGGGGTGGGGTGAGGGGATCATTCACCGGAGGGGCCTCCACGATGGCCAGGCTATTGATCAAGGGCCACCGATCCACGGCCGCGCATGATCTAGGGGGGTGCCTATCTTTTTGCTGTTGCTCCGCTGTGTGGGTCGGCCATGTCGCGCGGGGCGGCCGACATAGGCCGCCGCCGTGCGCATGCGCGGACCCCGACCGGAAGTGCAGGGCCCCGTATCGGCAGCCGGAGCTGCGAGGAGCACTCAGGGGCCCTGCTAGCCCCCTGCAAGTCACAGAATCATCCGGGACTTACTCCAGGTTAGCCATTATTGGAGATGGCTTTGAAAGATGTACATGTAAATCACTGCTCCACCAGGAAGGACTTCTTAGTCTTCGATGGTGAGGAGAGACGTGGTAAAAGGGCTGGTGCAATGGGAAAGGGAATGGATGCTATGGGTGACTGAGGAATGAATCAGGATATTACAGAGGGAATGGTCCCTTTGGAATGCTAAAAAGTGAGGGGGACATTGCGGAACGGCGGTACAGTGGTTAGCACTGGTGCTTCACAGCTCCAGGGTACCAGGTTTGATTGAGTTACTATCGGTGTGGAGTGTGCACGTTCTCCCTGTGTCTGCATGGGTTTCTTTTGGGTGCTCTGGTTTCCTCCCACAGTCCAAAGATGTGCAGATGAGGTGGACTGGACGTGATAAATTGTCCTTAGTGTCGAAGAAAGGTTAGGTGGGGTTTCTGGGTTACGGGGATAGGGTGGAGGTGTGGGCTTCAGTGGGGGTGCTCTTTCGGTGCAGACTCGATGGGGGGAATGCCCACCTTATGCACTGTACATTCTATGTTTTTGGTGGTGGGATCATGCTGAAGGTATTGGAAACGGTACCAGATGATCCATTGAATACAGAGTGGAGTGGAATGTGATGACAAGCGGGGAAGGAGTGAGAACAGAAGCGTGGGAAATGGGTTGTACACAATCAAGTGGCCTGTCAACCAAAGTGGTGGGAATGCATTGCATTATCACTGAAATACTTCATTGTGCTATAATCATGGAGCAATCCAATGGAAGTCCATGGTCAGCAACACCCTCTTAGGGCATGGTACCTGAAGGACTGGAAGAGGTGAGTTAAAGGGGACATTGTTCAATGAGGAGAACTAGTTTAGCCAGGTGGAGGAGGGTAGTGGTAGATGGAAACTGGTTGGGCCTTTGTTCAAGAAAGAAAGAAGTAAAGAGCCATCAGTCCAGCCTGGTGTAGAATGGAGTTGTAGAGGAAATAGATGTCCATGGGGAAGAGGAGACGGTTAGGGTCAAGAAATCAGAAAAGTACCACATCCAAGTAACGAGTCACTGGAGAGGGGTGGGAACCTTGGCTATTTCCTCCTCCTCTTTTTATAGGCAACAAGTTCTGAGACCAACTGCAGCTCTCCCACTGATGTCCAGACAATGGATTGAAATAATCTTCATGGCTAAACTGACTGTGCTCATGATTTTGTTTCTTTGCTAAATTTGGACTTTTCCAATATGTTCATCAGAAATCTCTAGGCAGATTAATGCCTGCCTTAAAATAGCAAAGTAATTTTGGATGAATCCATCAAGCGATTGTATATTAGTATTTAAAGAACTCAATTTGAAGGCATGATAGATTGAAGTTCTCAAGAAATTGCCAGCTTATTCATGCAAGTTACAAATTAATTTGTGCATTTAAATGAAATGGTTCATTACTGGAAACTAGAAATGTTCATTCTCACAATGAATGGCTGAACTACAATGTTTTAAAATAACTTTTTAGAACTGGAATAATAGGTCTCAAACTAAAGAAAAACTTTCAGCTTTGGGGCTTTGAAAAGAAACAGTTAAAAAAATTGTACTCCTAAACATCTCAATGAATTTTAGTCAGGAATAAAATTGAACAAATATAGCACTTATTTATGTTGATTTGATCACGGTTAATGTGCTTTCTTAATATGACAGAATAATATTATAATAATTGAAGATTATCAATTTATTATGACCTAGAATGTTTGTGTTTTCAGAAACATTTGCTGAAGCAGATTGCAATGTCATATCGGTCAAAATCTCCACACAGAAATATGAGAGTGGATTTATTAAAATATAAAACTAGACGCTAGGAAATCAAACATATTGAAATGAGTCCAGGGATTTTCTTCAGGCATCAGACTTATCCTGTGAAGTATCTCAGCATCATGAATAACAGTTGGCGAAGAGGAACTAGCTCATTTCAGCCTGCAGTGTGAATCAGCTGTGAGCTGCAGTTATATAAAGGGAGACACAGGCTCCGTTTAGTCTAATCTCCCAGACATCATTCATTAGTATTCAAATACATAATTAATAGTCATTTTTGAGTCTCCCAGGGCTGAACCATTGGCATTTGCGTAAAGCCTACACATTTTGGTTTGAAGACCGAAGTGTCTTCCCTAGAAATGCATTTTTAAAAAAATGAATAGGACAGGGACATATCTAAATATTTTGCACTCCACCCAACATAAAGAAATCACATTTAAAAGGACGTTGTGAATATTTGAATTTTGTTGAATTCAAGACCATGAAAAGGTATTCATTTTACAGAACATTCTCTGCTGAGCATAGTAAAACATGTCTATTTCTCAAGCTTTGTATTAGAATGTACGGTATATAATTTCCCTGTTGAGATCAGAGATATAAATGATAGAACAGACACCTTGATCCAGGGTGCCTATGCGAGAGTTAATCATCCCCAAATTCCCTTCAATTTGATAAGCTATCCTTTATAAAGGCTGTCCTAAAGGCCAATTTTAATTTCTGAGTTTAAAATGCTGTGAACTCAGTTGGTGTTATTGTACCATCATGTGTCAAATCACATCACAATGCAGGAACATGACAGATAGTTGAATTTACAAAGAATCAGAAAGAGTTTCTACTATATCCAGGAGGGACAATCAACTGTTCAAAGAGTTTTACCGAAATTTCCATTTTGCCTTGTCACTTTGAGAGTTCCAGTCATGCCCTCGCTCTGTTCTACACTTTTAAACCCGAACGGGTGGAACATCACATTTATGCTGCGGCGTGGGATTTGTTGTTGAAGTCGAGAATCTCTAGCTCCTAGGGCTTTCACTTTGTCAGTTCCAGTGTGAATCATTCTTTGACCCCTGGCTTCAATCTCTGTTACGGCATCAACATCGGTGGCTCAGGGCACTCCACCATGACACGGAAAGCTTGTGTCTGAATGCACTGTTAGGCAACACTGCAGATTGTACTTGCACATTCATTATTGAAGCTTTGGTGCAGTTCCTTATAAATTACACTGGAATTATTTCTGCTGAGTTCCATGAGTCTCAACTGAAATTTCAACTTATATTTTTGTCTTTTTAGCCAGAGGCAGTTCTCAAGGACGTTATCAGAGATAATTATAAATGGTTTAGAGTTCCCCACCCCCTTAACCAAGATGCTCGTATTCAGCGAGGTTAACGGGGATTCTAATTGCTGCCACTCTGTAAGTCGCCTGCTGGTTATGACATCCCTCCACCCCCTCAGCAAAGTCCGAAGAATCCCCCGACAACTGTGAACAAGGACACCGGTGCTGGATCGGGCAGCGTGCATCAGGAAGGAAAACGCCATTTTTGACTGCAGCATCGTGGCAGGCGTTCTTGTGAGGCTGCTGTACCATTGAGTCTCCATCGGAGACTACCGAGGCATGCGCTTCCACACCCGTGTCGACTTCTTCTCTCATATCGACGTCTGGGCCTCCTTGGGGGTCTGCTCTGGTCTGTTCGGGCATCGGGCATGGCCTGACAAGATAATTCCATGCATGGGGAGTTTTCCAAAGAACTGGTCACCTGGACCAAATGTGATCCGGATGTTTTCGCAGTACACGACCCTGGGCTTGCATTTGATAAGAAATCGACCCTATTGGCGGATGACTGTCCAGGGGACCCATTGTGTGCCGTCTGAAAAAGTTTCAGATAAACACCGTATTACTTGGTACAAAGAGCTTGGGATGTTGAACGGAGACAATGCTTTTGCAGGTCCTGGTTGCAGTGAACTTTCCTGTCCATGTCAGGGAAACCATGGGTGCGATTCACCGCTCCCGCGACTAAGAGCCCACGCCGTCGTGAATGCCGTCGAGGTTCACAACGGCGCGAAACGGCCCCGATCTCAACCGATTCAGGGCCCGAAAATGGGCTAGGATCGGGGCCACGAGAAACTCTGGGGGCGTGTCACGCAAGCAGCGTTGTCAGCGCGCGCCGAGCATTGTCGTCGCATAAAAGCGGCGCCGCTTCATCCGCTGCTTAACTGGCGTCACCCGCACATGCGTGGTTGCCGTCCTCCCCGAGGCCGCCCCGCGAGAAGATGTCGGATGGATCTTGCGGGGCGTGGAGGAAAGGAGGTCCTCCTTCAGAGAGGCCGGCCCGCCGATCGGTGGGCACCGATCGCGGGCCAGACCCCTTTTGAGTCCTACCCCGGTGAAAGAACCCCCCTCGTCCCCCCACAGGCCGCCCCCACAGCATTCCCGCGCTGTTCCCGCCGGCAGCGACCAGGTGTGGATGGCGCCAGCGGGAAGCCGTCGTTTTGGGCAGGCCGCTCAGCCCATCCGGGCCGGAGAATAACGGGTGTAGCGGAGAATCGCCATTTTGGGTGTCCCGGGCAATTCTCCGGCCTGCGCCGTGCAGAACTCAACGGGGCCGTTCTCGCCGCTTGGGTGAATCGCGGGAGGGCGTCGGACCGGCGTCGCGGGGAAAAATGGCGCGGCAGGCGATTCTCCCAACCGGCGCGGGAGCGGAGAATCGCGCCCCATATATATCAGATCTGAAGCCTCCAGTCTATCAGCAGTTTGGCCAGGGCCACCCCAAGTCAAGAAGCGTGGGGTGGTCTGGTAGCAAAACAAGAACGGAGCCAATCTTGTGTTCATCGACACCGAAGACTGTTTCCGCAACCCGCGTCTGAATGTCTGGACTGTCTGCTCCGTTAGCCCATTTGAGCTCTGACCTAAGCCGGATGCCTGAAGTTATGTACAGGTTGTCATAGTTGATAGGTGGTACCGAGGAGCACCCGTATGGCTGTAGCCATCTGGGATGGCCACTTACAACAAGAAACATGCACGTTCGCAAAGCCTAAAGGGAAATATGGACAATGTAAGATTCAGGCAGGCACAGAGCCTGAATGTAAATTTGTGAGCAGAGAATCCAGACAGCATCGAAACACTCAACCGATTAGCATTTTAATGGCCCATCTCCGTAAGACAAAGGATTGATACTCAGGTAACCGATACAATTCCAGACACATCGGCGCCACTCCCTTTACTCAGGAAGCATAAACAGCAAGGTCAATAACCGCTTAGGACACGCCCAGCCATCAAGGCACCCGACCCTTTATTGGCTCAGATCGAAGGCAGTGATCGAAAACTGCCCAATTAATGGGGTCCAAACCTAAGGACCACCCAAAAGAGCGTGAAACCCCCAAGGATAAAGAGAGACACTGCCATGTGATCGATCTCTTTTGGACCTGGCTCTCCGGCAACGTCCATCTCCAACTGCAACACCACGACCAGAAGCAAGTCCAAGTTCAACACTCGCTACCAGACGGATGACCCTATCTGAACCGCAATTACTTCTCCAGACCCAGCAGATCCAGATTCGAACAAAGGCCACTGTTCCTCTGACCTAAGCTGGGTGCCTGAAGTTAAGTGCAGGTTGTCATAGTTGTTAGGTGTAGTTTAGCTCGTAGTGTTTATGTTGCATGTGTAAGTTAATCTTGTGTGTCAATAAAGTATCATTGATCTTGAACTAACTAACCAGTATTTGGCTCTTTGATCGATACCCGGTTGAACCTTGTGGTGGTATAATTTGATACCTGCCGACTCTGAAAGCATATCATATCAATATCTAGATAAAAGAAGGGCAACCTCATTGACTGCCATATTTATAGCAAGTAAAGATAGCAACATGGCGTATCCCGTTAGCCTTCACAAAACTAGAGAACTCCTCACTCGTAAAGGCTGTGCCACTGTCCATAACTATCACTTCATGAATGCCATGTGTACTGAAGGACAAACGCAACTTCTGGTTTGTTGCTCTGGTGGTTGTTGCTGCCATTTTGTGGACCTCTAGCCATTTGGAATAAGCGTCGACCAACAGGAGAAACATAAAATCCTGAAATGGGCCAGCAAAAATCGCCATGCAACCGCGCCCACGGCCACCCCGGCCATTCACAAGAGTGATGGCGCACGGCCGTCCGGCGGTTTTGGTGCACCTAACAGACATTGCATTATTGTGTCATACGTTCAATGTCCGCATCCAGGCGTGGCCACCAAACGTCATTGCATGCTAGCATTTTCATTTTTTACACTCCCGAGTGTCTGTTGTGAAGGTCTTTGAAGATCAATTCCTGGCCTTTTTCCGGGGTGACTACGCATGTAGTCCACAGCAGGACACCATCCTCCACACTATGCTCAGGTACCTTTGATGGGGAAGCTCTCAAGTTGCCCGGGAGCTGGTGATGCTGACCGCCATGCAATATGAGATGCCTAAATTTTGAAAGATATGGATCCATTTGGATCCACTCACTGATCCTAGATGCAGTGACCAGCAATAAATCCATAATGTTTAGCGTGGTGACAATTTCGACTGCCCTGGGGGGAGATGAAGAGCTAATCGGCAAGGGCAGCCAGTTCAATACATCGGCGTTTCCAATCTGAGTGTCCGGCGATGTTCAAACAAATACGCTTAGGTGGCCAACAAAGGAGCTCACCGCTGGATCCGAGTGGAAGCTCAACCAATCATGGCCTAACAAGCTGGGGCCATGTCCCTTAACCATGATTATTAGTGAGAGGTGCACTGACTGGTGCCCATAAACCACCGCGGTCATGGTGGTTCGCGCAATGGCCAGCCGTTCGCCAGTATTATGGGCCAGGGTTTAGAGATCACCAAAGTATATCATGGAGTTCATCTGACCCACAACTTTGTATTGATTTTGGTTATGGGGAGCACAAGGGCCCACTTTACAGGTGTGATGCAACAGAGATTTAGAGTATTTTTGAAACAAAACAATGTTTATTCTATGAACATTTTATAAACCCACAGTATACATCTTACCAACTACCAACACTGATAAAGTATTCTATAGGTAACCCTTAGTAACTGTCCTAACAACATCCATAAGCCAAAACACTTTTTAACAAAGACAGTTGGTTTGAATTCTCTACAGAACAGGTATTACTTTGAATTCATCAAGTGATCTGGAGACATTCTTTAGTATGCAGAGAGAGAGATCAATACACATCTGCTTGGTTTGAATGCAGCTTTCCAACTGAAAGCGAAACTAAAACATAGAGCCAAAAAGAGCTTTCAGCTCAAAATGAAAGTAAAAAGCAGAATCACATTCCAGCTCTACCCACACAATGACATCACTGCAGCCATTTGATAGAACACACTTTTCTTAAAGGGACATTCACATGGCACCAGTATGAGTGAATATTCAAGACTCAGTGCCCTTAGATCCGATTTCTATATCCCTTTCTTTGTGTGGTTGAAGGCTTTCTATCCCACAATGGAAACTGCAGCTCCAGTATCAAGTCCATATCCAGTAGATGCCCGTTCACCTGCACCAGAAATTTTATGGGGGCCACTCGACTTAGCTGTAGGGAGTTGTCTTCCTTTGGTTCATCCAGACCAGAGGTGAACACTTTTCTCCACCAGAGCACCTGGATCTCTGGTTGCCCTGTGGCCCACGCTCTCATCGGGGATTACAGCCACATGTGCCACAATGGCCTGGTTTCCCCTCTGCCGAGTCTGGGGAGGTATCCTGTCACAATGACTTCGGTTTTCGACCAATGAGTTGGGCCTGCACGCCGTTCGGTCCAGGGTGGGATACCGGTCTTGGGAGGGGTCGCCCGGCAGGAGGCGGCGTGTCCTAAGGCGTTAACTTCCATCCCCTGGATTTCCTGTACCCCGTACTCAGCGCTTTGGTGGGACAGGGAAATCTGCACAGCTCGCTGCAAGTTTAAGGAGAGGTTTGGTTTTGGATAGCTACATTATTGATGCCATAGAAAACGGTCACGCAGCATTTCTGACAGGGAGGTGCCATACTCACAGATCTAGACTATCTTCTGCAATCTTAGAATAGAATGAAATGAAAACTAAAATGAAAATCGCTTATTGTCACAAGTAGGCTTCAAATGAAGTTACTGTGAAAAGCCCCTAGTCGCCACATTCCGGCGCCTGTTCGGGGAGGCTGCCTTGCTCTGCTTTCAAAGCCAGCGATTTAGCCCTGTACAATCCCTACAGTGCTGAAATAGGCCACTGGGCCCATCGAGTCTGCACCGACACTTCAAAAGACCACCTTACTCAGGCCCAATCGCCAGCCCTGTAACCCCACCCTAAGGGGCAATTTAGCATGGCCAATCCACAGTCTTTGGACTGTGGGAGGAAACCAGAGGACCTGGAGGAAATGCACGCAAGCAAGGGGAGAATGTGCAAACTTCACAGTCACCCAAGGTCAGAATTGAACCCAGGACCCTGGCACTGGGAGGCAGCAGTGCTAACCACTTCACCATTGTGCCGTTCCGGTGCCAGACTCACACCTGGGGTCCTTTCTGTTGTATTAAAGTGATTATGGGCATTGTTGGGTTGAAATGTTGGCCCACCAGTGTTACCAGTGGTTTGAAAGTATGAGTGTCATGAGCCGTTGGATATGTGAGGCTGCGTATCACATCGTAGGTATGCGCACCACAGGCAGTTAGCAAAATTACTGTCTGCCGTTCATTCTCTGTAACATTGTTTACCTGGAAAAAGTAGTGCATTGTTTCTGTGTACTGAGTCAAATCTTCCAAGTTGGCATCAAACACATCTCACTCTCCGACAGAGGCATGGTTCAAACGAAAATAAAATTCCAACTTTTATCCAGCAGAGTTGGAGAGGTGGAGAGAATCTGGGTCTGTACTCGTTAGAGTTTAAAAGGATGAGGGGGGATCCTATTGAAACTTACAGGATACTGCGAGGCCTGGATAGAGTGGATGTGGAGAGGATGTTTCCGCTTGTAGGAAAAACTAGAAGCAGAGGACACAATCTCAGACTAAAGGGACGATCCTTTAAAACAGAGATGAGGAGGAATTTGTTCAGCCAGAGGGTGGTGAATCTGTGGAACTCTTTGCCGCGGAAGGCTGTGGAGGCCAAATCAGTGAGTGTCTTTAAGATAGAGATAGATGGGTTCTTGATCAATAAGGGGATCAGGGGTTATGGGGAGAAGGCGGGTGAATGGGGATGAGAAAAATATCAGCCATGATTGAATGGCGGAGCAGACTCGATGGGCCGAATGGCCTAATTCTGCTCCTATGTCTTATGATCTTATAGTTTAAGCAACAGCGTAGCAGCATTGATAGCAGACCAGTTGAACCCTCATCGCCAGTTTTGTAGACCACGAAAGAGTTCACACCGAGTAATTAGATGAAACATTATTCTGATGAATGATGATTTACACAACACGGATGTACCTGCCGGGTCAGCTCCAGTTGGTACCAAAACTGGCTGACTTTATATCAGAGATAATTACACATGATTTCGAGACCTCCTCGCCACCTCCCCCCCTCCGAGCCCCCTCCTGACGCTTTAACGGGGGAATACGTATTCAGTGAAGTTAACAACAATTCTAATTGTTGCCAGCCCGTCAGTCCCGGGCTGGTTATGACCGTGAGGAGTGTTGAAATAGTGCTGGAGAGCCGGGAGACATTTTTGGACTACCTTGTGTGGTGTTTATGGTATATCAGTTTAAAATGAAATTTACTTTTGTGTTTGAAGAAATGTACCTGTTTAGGAAATGATTGAGTTACGCTGATTTTGGTTTGCTACAGCAAAAGTTTTAAGAAGTGAAATCTTGTTCATGGGTTTCTTCCATTGGGTTCTTTGGGAAACTCATTTTTTTCTCGAAGTTAACAGTCTCTACAGTGATGGTAATCGTACTCAACCTCAACACTGTGCATCAACTCTAATTTAAGAAGGGACCTCCTGCTAGACTAACATGTTTTCTAATCACTCCTGCTTGTGATCTTTTTGAAGGAAATGGCAGATCTAGTGTCTATTTGGGGGTACAGCCCCTTAAAAATAGCTGCAATTGCTTAAATCTATTTCACTTTGGATCCACATACTGAGATAATCTTAGCCCCATCAGTCTGGGCTGGCTTCAAGCTCAACTTCAAAGATGAAGGAACATTGCTGTAATCTACTGCTCCAGCAGACCCACAAGAAACATTAATGATGGCTTTCTGAGTATTTCATGTGATCCTTTACAAATACCACTGCTGTGCAATCTGACCAGTGAACTGAGCAGGCAAGACTTTAAAAAGAAAAGGCTTCTGTCAGTCCTTTGAAGCAAGTCCTCAGGAAAGCATGACATTAAATGTAGCAGTTAATATATAGGATGAATTATGTTAACAGCATCTGACAATCTGGAAATCAGTTTTCTTATTTTTAGAAACAATATAGGTTTCTCGCCTGACTGCGTTTGACAGTAGCATCAATTTGTGTAACCACAATGAATGAGAGCTAACGTACTTATTTCAAGTCTGTTAGAACTTAGATATAACAACTTGCATGGGTGACACAGCATCAGCACTCTCACCCCTAAGCAAGGCTGTCCCACACTAAGAACTTGAGCACGTAATCTGGGTTGACACCACTACAGTGGTGATGGAGTGCGGCACTGTCAGAGATGCTAACCATTGGATGTGATGTTACATCCTCTCAGATGATTTAAAAATTCCCTTGACACTATTCAAAACAGACCTGGGACTTTCTCCATGGTGTCTGTTATAACCTGCCTGTTTACCATTGGCTGGGGACTAATGACAATCCCACAATCCTGTGGGAGTATGAGCTTCCCCAATGAGGGGGGCGGAGAAACCATTAGTAAACTCCATGTATAAATAAAGCTGGCCAGTTTGGAAGAACCAGCAGGACGGAGTGTGCAGCAAGGGAAGTTGCTGCTGCTGTTATTGTAAATAAATGTTATTACTTTGTATCCTTAAAACTCGTGCTGGATTCTTCTTGGCCCTCACAAAACTGGCGACGAGGGTTAAAGTGAATAGCTGTCTACACTGCTGAAGCCACCTCCCTGGATTTTTGTTGGATACAGGTTGGAAGTTGTTTTCTATTATACCATGCCTCTGCACGGACGTTTGGATGTTTTTGATGCTGCGCTGGAAAGCTGGAACCAGTACGCACAACGGATGCGTTACTATTTCCGGGCAAACAATATCACCGAAAACGAGTGCCAGGTGATCATACTGTTCACCGCCTGTGGCCCGCATACGTTTGGGGTGATTAGGAGCCTTACGTACCCAGCTGCGCCGGACACCAAAACGTTTGATGAACTTGTGGATATAGTGGGGCAACATTTTAACTCAACACCATCCACGATAGTCCAGCGTTACCGGTTTAATACCGCTGAGAGGACCCCTGGAGAATCCCTTGCCGACTTTCTATCCAGGCTACGCAGGATTGCGGAGTACTGTGACTATGGTGATACCTTGTCAGAAATGTTACGCGACCGTTTGGTTTGCGCTATTAACAATGTGGCCACCCAGAGAAAGTTGTTAGCTGAGCCAACATTGACTTTTCAACAGGCCATTCAAATAGTATTGTCCCGAGAGAGCGCAGAACGAGGAGTGCAGGAGCTACAGCGAATGGAGGTGCAAGCCTTGGGGCGCAACACCTTCCGTCCGAAAACGTCCCCCCGCACTCCTGCGGTACCTTGGGCGAGGCGACGTCTGGACCGACGCCAGTGGCCGTCGGACATTCCTCCCTGAAGGGAGCCTTCTCCAGAACCAATGGATGAGGAGCCATGTCCGTGTCAGACTTGTAGGCGCCGACCCCGTCGCGGACGCCGGTCCTGGGGGCGCCGTCGTTCCGACCGAAACTGGGACCAGCCCAGGGGCCATACCTTCCATGTGGATGCACCTGCGGCGACAACTCCTGAGGACATGGAGACGGAGGACGACTGCCTGCAGCTGCATTGTGTGGCAGCTCCCCGTGTGGCCCCCATTAAGGTGACAATACGGTTCAATGGTCACCCGCTTGAGATGGAGTTGGATACTGGCGCAGCGGTCTCCGTGATCACCCAGAGGACATTCGACCGCATCAAGCAGGGTATACAGACCCTTACATTAACCAACTCACAGGCCAGGTTGGCCACCTACATGGGGGAACCACTGGACATTGCAGGAACTACAATGACCCCTGTTGTTTATGGACGCCAGGAGGGGCGTTTCCCATTTATCGTGGGCTCAGCCTGTTGGGTCGGGACTGGTTGCGCCATTTGCGGTTGCAATGGCAGCACATCCTCCAAACAGTTTCTGGAGGGTTGACTGAGGTGCTAGGATGATACCCAGATGTATTCCAGCCTGGTTTGGGGAAAATAAAAGGGGCCGTAGCCCATATCCTAGTCAAACCAGGAGCCACGCCGCGCTATTTCCGGGCGTGCCCGGTACCTTACACCTTGCTCGAGAAGGTAGAAGGGGAGCTCACTCGTTTGGAGAGTTTGGGTATTATCAGGTCCGTCCGTTTTGCTGACTGGGCAGCACCAATTGTACCTGTAATGAAGCCAGATGCCACAGTTCACTTGTGTGGCGACTATAAACTTACAGTGAATACGGCTTCCCGTCTCGACCGATATCCAATGCCTCGCATAGAGGATCTCTACGCGAAGCTTGCAGGTGGACTCTCGTTCACAAAATTAGATATGAGTCACGCCTACCTACAGTTGGAGCTGGACCTTGCCTCCCGACCATATGTAACAATTAATACACACCGGGGCCTGTATGAATATACACGGTTGCCCTTTGGAGTATCCTCTGCCTGCGCTATTTTTCAACGTGTTATGGAGGGCATTTTGAGAGGTTTACCACGTGTCGCTGTCTACTTAGATGACGTTTTGATTACAGGGACGTCGGAGCAGGAACATTTGGAAAATCTGGAGGCTGTCCTTAGACGCCTTTCGGAGGCTGGAGTCCGTTTACGTCGCATAAAGTGCGTATTTCAGGCAAAGGAAGTAGTCTACCTAGGTTATCGGGTGGACCGCGAAGGGTTGCACCCCGTCGCAGAGAAGGTGCGTGCAATTCAACAGGCCCCCGCCCCGACTGACACTTCGCATCTTCGTTCTTTTCTCGGTATCGTAAACTATTACGGCAAGTTCCTCCCCAATCTGGCAACTACGCTGGCCCCGTTGCACCTTCTGCTAAAGAAAAATCACACCTGGGTTTGGGGTCAGCCGCAAGAAACCGCTTTCCGGCGGAAAAAGCAACAATCGTCGTCGTCTGGGTTACTAACCCACTATGATCCTGGAAAGCCTTTGCTCGTCACATGTTATGCATCCCCGTATGGTATTGGGGCCGTCCTGTCCCACAAGATTGAGAACGGGGCCGAGCGACCGATAGCTTTCACCTCCCGCACATTGACTGCAGCGGAGAAAAAGTACGCACAGATCGAGAAGGAGGGCCTGGCAGTGGTTTTTGCGGTGAAACGCTTCCACCAGTACGTGTATGGCCGCCATTTCACTTTCATGACTGATCATAAGCCTCTGTTGGGACTTTTCAGAGAGGATAAGCCAATACCGCCCATTGCTTCCGCACGGATCCAGCGCTGGGCTTTGTTGCTTGCTGCATACAAGTATTCTCTGGAGCACAAACCAGGAACGCAGATAGCAAATGCCGACGCACTGAGCCGATTGCCTTTATCGACCGGCCCCATGTCGATCCCCACGACCGGTGAGGTGGTTGCAACCCTAAATTTTATGGACACCTTGCCTGTCACGGCGTCACAGATCCATGAGTGGACCCAGACGGAGCCAGTCCAGTCAAACGTTCGACACATAGTCCTGTATGGTGGGCAGCATAGACAGCTCCCTGGCAAGATGCGGGCATTTTCCTCCAAGCTGTCAGAATTCAGCGTGCAAGACGGCATCCTCTTGTGGTAGACGCGTGTGATTGTCCCGGAAAAAGGCCAGGAGCTGATACTAAGAGACTTGCACAATGGGCATCCAGGTGTAACCAAAATGAAAATGTTGGCCCGGAGTTATGTCTGGTGGCCAGGCCTCGACACCGACATTGCGAAGGTGGCACAAAGCTACTCCATTTGTCAGGAGCATCAGAAGCTTCCGCCGGCCGCGCCCCTACATCACTGGGAATGGCCAGGGCGGCCTTGGGCGCACTTGCATGCTGATTTCGCAGGCCCTTTTCAAGGATCCATGTTCCTTCTATTAATCTACGCCCAGTCTAAGTGGCTAGAGGTGCATAAGATGCAGGGGACAACATCGTACGCAACAATTGAAAAGATGCGTTTGTCTTTTAGTACGCATGGCCTCCCCGAGGTGCTGGTCACGGATAACGGCACTCCATTCACGAGTGAGGAGTTTGCGAGGTTCATAAAGATGAACTGCATACGCCATATCCGCACTGCCCCTTACCACCCAGCTTCAAATGGGTTGGCAGATCGCGCAGTGCAGACATTCAAAAGAGGCCTAAAGAAGCAGTCTTCCGGATCAGTGTGCACGAGACTGGCTCGCTTTTTGTTTACGTATAGGACCACCCCCCATGCGGTGACTGGGGTAGCTCCCGCAGAACTCCTAATGGGCCGGAGACTTCGCACCCGCCTTAGTATGGTTTTCCCGGACATTGGCGCAAAAGTACGCCGCACACAAGAACGGCAGGGGCAGGGATTTACTCGGCATCGGCCAATTCGGCAGTTTGCGCCCGGTGACCCAGTGTTCGTTCGGAATTTTGCTGGTCGTGCCCAGTGGGTTCCTGGCATAAACTTTCGCCAAACGGACCCTATATCTTACCAGGTGCAAGCCCAGGGTCGTCTCCAGCGCAAACATGTAGACCACGTTCGGTCCAGAAGACTATCCCCTCCAAAGATTCCCTGCCCCCGGAGCTCATTTCTACAGCCGCAGAGACCAGAGACAATGGAAGGTAGTTCTCACAATCTTCCTCTGGTGCCTCACTCAAAGCCTGCGCAGGTCGTTACAGAACTGAATGGAGATAGAGATGCTGACATGATGGAGGCAGCAGACTGACTCCGAGATGGAGACACAAGACGCATCAGAGGGGGAATCCTCGGGTCCACGGGCCGTGGATGTACAACCGTTACGTCGTTCATCACGGAAGCGCCGGTCTCCATCTCGTTACACGCCGCCTGATCCAGCGTCGCGTGCAAATGGTGTCCAGCCTGTGGCAAAACGAGTCCGACGCCCTCCTTCGCCAGGGTCTTCGGTGGATTCCTTGGACTTTTGGGGTGAGGGATGTTATAACCTGCCTGCTTACCATTGTCTAGGGACTAATGACAATCCCACAATCCTGTGGGAGTATGAGCTTCCCCAATGAGGGGGCGGATAAACCATTAGTAAACTCCATGTATAAATAAAGCTGGCCAGTTTGGAACCAGCAGGAAGGAATGTGCAGCAAGGGAAGTTGCTGCTGCTGTTATATATATATATATATATATATATATGTTATTGTAAATAAATGTTATTACTTTGTATCCTTAAAACTCGTGCTGGATTCTTCGTGGCCCTCACAAAAGTGTCCTTGTCAGTATTTATTTCTCTTTTTTTTAAAATATAATTCATTGAAATTTTTTTCTAAACAACATTTTTCCCTCTTACAAAACAAACGTAACGATAACAAAATAGAAATTTTTAACAATGCACAAGTAACAAAACCCCATTATCTATTGACCTATATTAAACTAACCCCCCCCCCCCCTCCCCCCCCCCCTTCCCCCTGGGTTGCTGCTGCTGGTCATCTGTCTTCCCTCTAACGTTCCCCTAGGTAGTCGAGAAATGGCTGCCACCGCCTGGTGAACCCTTGAGCCGATCCTCTCAGGGCAAACTTTATCTGCTCCAGTTTAATAAACCCCGCCATATCGTTTACCCAGGCCTCCAGTCCGGGGGGTTTCGCCTCCTTCCACATAAGTAGGATCCTGCGCCGGGCTACTAGGGATGCAAAGGCCACGACATCGGCCTCTTTCGCCTCCTGCACTCCCGGCTCTTCCGCAACTCCAAATAGAGCTAACCCCCAGCTTGGTTTGACCCGGGCATTCACCACCTGCGAGATCACTCCCGTCACTCCCTTCCAATATCCTTCCAGTGCCGGGCACTCCCAAAACATATGTGCGTGGTTTGCCGGGCTCCCGCCACACCTCCCACATCTGTTCTCCACTCCAAAGAACCTGCTCAATCTTGCCCCCGTTATGTGTGCTCTATGTAGCACCTTAAATTGAATCAGGCTAAGCCTGGCTCATGAGGAAGAGGAGTTTACGCTGCTTAGGGCATCAGCCCACATACCCTCTTCTATCTCCTCCCCTAATTCTTCTTCCCACTTTCCCTTTAGTTCTCCCACCGACTCCTCCCTCTTCCCTCATCTCTCTGTAAATCTCTGACACCTTGCCCTCTCCGACCCACACCCCTGAAAGTACCCTGTCCTGTATCCCGTGTGTCGGGAGCAACGGAAATTCCCTCACCTGTTGTCTAGTAAACGCCCTCACCTGCATATATCTCAAGAAATTTCCCCGGGGTAACTTATACTTTTCCTCCAATGCTCCCAAGCTCGCAAAAGTCCCATCTATAAATAAATCTCCCACCTTCCCAATTCCCAACTGGTACCAGCTCTGAAATCCTCCATCCATTCTTCCTGGGGCGATCCTATGGTTGTTCCTGATAGGGGACCCCACCAGGGCTCCCCGCACCCCTCTCTGTCGCCTCCACTGTCCCCATATGTTCAGTGTTGCCGCCACCACCGGGTTTGTGGTATACTTTTTAGGTGAGAGCTGTAGCGGTGCCGTCACCAGCGCCTCTAAACTCGTCCCTTTACAGGACTTTCTCTCCAGTCTTTTCCACGCTGCTCCCTCACCCTCCATCATCCATCTACGTATCATTGCCACATTGGCGGCCCAATAATAATCTCCCAAGTTCGGTAGTGCCAGTCCTCCTCCATCCCTACTACGCTAAAGGAACCCCCTCCTTACTCTCGGAACTTTCCCTGCCCACACAAAGCTCGTGATGCTCCTATCTATTTTATTAAAAAAGGTCCTGGTGATTAACATAGGGAGACATTGAAATACAAATAAGAACCTCGGGAGGACCATCATCTTAATTGCTTGCACCCTGCCCGCCAGCAATAAAGGCTGCATGTCCCACCTCTTGAAGTCCTCCTCCATTTGTTCTACCAGCCGTGTCAAATTAAGTCTGTGCAAGGTTCCCCAGCTCCTAGCGATCTGAATCCCCAGGTATCGGAAGTTTCTTTCCACTTTCCTTAGCGGTAAGCCTTCTATCTCTCTACTCTGGTCCCCTGGATGTATCACAAATAATTCACTCTTCCCCATGTTTAGCCTATACCCCGAGAATTCCCCGAACCTCCTCAAAATTCCCCCGTTGGGTCCGACACGTATAACAATAGGTCATCCGCGTATAACGAGACTCGATGTTCTTCTCCCCCTCTAATCACCCCTCTCCATTTCCTGGAGTCTCTCAACGCCATGGCCAGAGGTTCAATTGCCAACGCAAACAACAATGGAGGCAACAGGCATCCCTGTCTTGTTCCCCTATATAATCGGAAATACTCCGATCTATGTCGACCTGTAACTACGCTTGCCGTTGGTGCCCCATAAAGAAGTCTAACCCAGCGAATAAACCCGTTCCCAAACCCAAACCTCCTTAACACTTCCCATAAATACTCCCACTCCACCCTATCAAATGCCTTCTCTGCGTCCATTGCCGCCACTATCTCTGCCTCCCCCTCCACTGGGGGCATCATTATCACCCCTAATAGTCGTCGCACGTTAACATTCAGTTGTCTCCCTTTTACGAACCCTGTCTGGTCTTCGTGCACCACCCCCGGGACACAGTCCTCTATCCTCGATGCCAGTACCTTTGCCAGCAACTTGGCGTCCACGTTCAATAGTGAAATAGGTCTATAGGACCCGCACTGCAACGGATCTTTGTCTCTCTTCAAAATTAGCGATATCGTCGCCTCCGACATCGTCGGGGGTAGAGTCCCCCCTTCCCTGGCCTCATTGAACGTCCTCGCCATCAACGGGGCCAAAAAGTCCACATATTTTCTGTAGTATTCCACCGGGAACCCGTCCGGCCCCGGAGCCTTCCCTGCTTGCATGCTTCCCAGTCCCTTAATAACCTCGTCCACCTCAATCGGCACCCCCAGGCCTGCCACCTCCTGCTCCTCCACTTTCGGGAACCTCAATTGGTCCAGGAACTGCCGCATCCCCTCCTCTCCCTCTGGGGGTTGAGACCTATACAGTTCCTCATAAAAGGTCTTAAACACCTCATTTATCTTTCCTGGCCTTCGCACAGTGTCTCCCCTTTCATCCCTAATTCCTCCTATCTCCCTCGCTGCTGCCCTCTTTCGCAGTTGGTGCGACAACAGGCGACTAGCCTTTTCCCCATATTCGTACCTCCTCCCCTGTGCCTTCCTCCACAGTACCTCCGCCTTTCTGGTGGTCAGAAGGTCAAACTCGGTCTGGAGTCGTCTCCTCTCCCTGTACAGCTCCTCCTCCGGGGTCTCTGCAAATTCCCTGTCCACCCTTAAAATTTCCCCCAGTAATCTATCCCTTTCCTTGGCCTCTGTTTTCCTTTTGTGGGCCCCAATAGAGATCAGCTCTCCTCTGACCACCGCTTTTAGTGCTTCCCAGACCACTCCCACAGGGACCTCGCCGTCGTCATTGACCTCCAGGTATCTCTCAATACACCCCCTCACTCTTGCACACACTCCCTCATCCGCCATCAGTCCCACATCTAATCGCCAGAGTGTTCTCTGCTCCCTGTCCTCTCCTACTTCCAGGTCCACCCAATGTGGGGCATGATCCGAAACCGCTATGGCTGAGTATTCAGCTTCTTCCACCCTAGAGATCAACGACCTTCCTAAAACAAAAAAATCTATCTGGGAGTACACTTTATGGACATGGGAGAAGAAGGAATACTCCCTAGCCCTAGGTCTAAGAAATCGCCATGGATCCACTCCCCCCATTTGGTCCATAAACCCCTTAAGTACCTTGGCCGCTGCCGGCCTTCTTCCGGTCCTTGAGCTGGATCTATCTAGCCCCGGGTCCAGCACTGTATTGAAGTCCCCTCCTAAAATCAAATTTCCTGCCTCCAGGTCCGGTATACGCCCCAGCATCCGTCTCATGAATCCCGCATCGTCCCAATTTGGGGCATACACATTAACCAACACGACCTCCATTCCCTCCAGCCTACCACTCACCATTACAAATCTACCTCCGCTATCTGCTACGATGTTCTTTGCTTCAAATGCTACCCGTTTCCCCACCAAAATGGCCACCCCTCTGTTCTTTGCATCCAGTCCTGAGTGGAACACCTGTCCCATCCTTTCCTTAGCCTAACTTGGTCTGCCACCTTTAGGTGCGTCTCTTGGAGCATAGCCACGTCTGCCCTTAGTCCTTTCAAATGCGCGAGCGCTCGGCCCTTTTTATCGGTCCATTCAGGCCTCTCACGTTCCACGTGATCAGCCTCACTAGGGGGCTACCTGCCCCCCTCCCGTGTCAACTAGCCATTACCTTCTCTAGGCCAGTCCCATATCCCGCCTCCGCGCTCCCGCTCGCTCCCCCAGCGTCGCACACCGTCCCCGACCACCCACTCTTTAGCCATTCCCTTTTGGATTTCCGCAGCAGCAACCCAGTTGTCCCCCACCCCCGCTAGATCCCTATCTAGCTTGATTGCTCCCCCCATATCACTTCCGTAAGTCAGCTGACTTCAACTGATCCCGGCTACTCCTGCTCACTCCTCGACCCCCCCCGGTGTGAGGGAACTCCCATCCGCCTTGTGCCTGTTTTCCCGCCTTATTCTTTCTGGCGCGGGAACATCCCTTTACCTGACCCGCCTCTTATGGCGCAGCTCCCTTTCCCCTCCCCCTCCCCTTCCCCATTCTCCGACTATGTCCCGTCTTTCCCCCCTCACCGGTGCCCACATTTCCCCAGTGTCTCCCCCCTTCCCTGTTTACTTCTCGATTAACTTTCACCATAACATTAACAAAAACAATAACAATAACAATTCCCTGCAGCATCAGTCCCTCAGTTCCGGTCCAGTTTCTCTTCTTTAATAAAGGTCCATGCTTCCTTCGCCGTCTCGAAGTAATAGTGTCTCTCCTGATACGTGACCCATAGTCTTGCCGGCTGCAGCATCCCAAACTTCACCTTCTTTTTGTGCAAAACCTCTTTGGCTCGGTTGAAGCTCGCCCTCCTTCTCGCCACCTCCGCACTCCAATCCTGGTATATCCGTACCACCGCATTCTCCCATCTGCTACTCCGCACCTTTTTAGCCCATCTCAGGACCTCTTCTCTGCCCTTAAGGCGGTAGAATCGCACGATTATCGCCCTCGGTGGTTCTCCCGCTTTTGGTCTTCTCGCCGGGATCCGACCTGCCCACTCCGCCTCCATGGGGCCCGCAGGGGCCTCAGCACCCATCAGTGAGCTCAGCATCTTACTTGCGTACGCTCCACAGTCCACTCCTTCCACACCCTCAGGGAGACCTAGTATCCTAAGGTTCTTCCTTCGCGCTCCGTTTTCAAGGGCCTCGATCCTTTCAGCACACATTTTATGAAGTGCCTCGTGCGTCTGAGTCTGAACCGCCAGGCCCAGGACCTCGTCCTCAATACCTGACACCTTCTGCTCCACCACGCGGAGTTCAGTCTCCTGGGTCTTTAAAGTCTCCTTAAGCCCCTCAATTGCCTGTAGCATCGGGGTCAGTACCTCCTTCTTCAGCAGGTCCACGCACCGTCTCACGACCTCGTCCTGCTCAGGCCCCCATGTCGCCTGCGATTTCTCCGCCGCCATTTTGTTTTCCTCTCCCTCTGACCTTATAGTCGAAGATTCTTCAGGCTGCAGCCGCCGCCGCCGGTTTTTTCTTCCGTCGTTCGGGGGGGACTCCCTTCCCACACACCCCACACCGGGTTACTCGGCCGAAAAAATCCCCGTTGGGGCTCTTAAAAGAGCCCGAAGGTCTGTCGGAGCTGGAGCCGCCGAAACGTGCGGCTAGCTCATCCTCACCGCAACCGGAAGTTCCTCAGTATTTATTTCTCAATTAACATCACAGGGTAATTGGTCATTATTTCTTTGTTGTTTGTGATACATGCGTTAGGATCCCAGATGAGAGCCCAACTATCTGCAACAGAAGACCTGAATACCAGAGCTGAGAGTGACTGCCCTTGACATCAAGCCAGCATTTGATCCTGTAAAGCGTCAAGGTGCCCGAGGAAAACAAGAGTCAATAGAAATCAGGGTGAAACTCTCCGCTGGTTGGAGTCATATCTAGCACAAAGGAAGATGGTTATGGTAGTTTGAGGTCAATCATCTCAGCTCCAGGACAGCACTGCAGGGATTCCTCAGGGTATTGTTCTCGGTCCAACCATCTTAAGCTGCTCCTTCCATCATAAGGTCAGAAGTGGGGATGTTCGGAGATGACTGCACCATTCGCGTCTCTTCAGATAATGAAGCAGTCCATAGCTTGGGCTGACAAGTGGCAAGTTACATTTGTGCCACACAAGTGCCAGGTAATGACCATCTCCTACAAGAGAGGATCTAACCATCGTCCCTTGACATTCAATGACATTACCATCGCTGAATCACCCACAATCAACATCCTGGGGGTTACCATTAATCAGAAAGTGAACTTGACTAGCTATAGTAATACTGTGGCTAGCAGAGCAGATCAAAGGCTAGTAATCCTACAGCGAGAACTCACTTCCTGACCTCCCCAAAGCCTGTCCACCATCTTCAAGGCATAAGTCAGGGGTGTAATGGAATACTCTCCACTTTCCAGGATCAGTACAACTCCAGTAACACTCAAGAAGCTCAACACCATCCAGGACAAAGCAGCCCGTTTGATTGCTACCTGTTCCACAAACATTCAATCCCTCCACTACCGACAAGCAACTGCAGCCATGTGTCCGATCTACAAGGTGCTTTGCAACAGCTCACCAAGGTTCCTGAAACAGCACCTTCCAAACCCACGGCCACTACAATCCAGAAGGAGATACCTGGGAACACCAGCACCTGGAGGTTCCCTTCCAAGTCACTTACCACTCACTGTTCCTTCACTGTCACTAGGTCAAAATCCGGAAACTCCCTCCCTAATAGCACTGTGGGTGTACATACACCTCAAGAACTGCAGAAGTTCAAGAAGGCAGCTCCCCACCACCTTCTGAATGGCAACTGGGGATGGGCAATAAATGCTGGCTGAGCCAGCGATGCCCACATTCAGTAAAAAAAAAAAAAAAGATTAATAGTAAAACTGAGGAAAGGTGACTGCACCACAGGAGCCATAACACTGATGAATTGGTATATTTTTTGTTGAAACAAACTTTAATTTAAATACAGGATCAATCACATTTGCAACAAAGTAATAGCTCTACAGTTAAATAGAAGGAAAAATGAACTTACTCCTGACACATGCAACTATATATATTCAAATTAAGCAGATCCATAGAGTTCAAAGAGCACTTCTAAATAAAATTAACAATCAGGTTTACTTGCTTTTCTCTGTGCTGATACCTTGGAGAGAACCTTTCAGGTGCCAACTCAAGACATTTCTGTTCAATTTAAATTCCTATGGCGAACTGAAACTACATACATACCTGGCTTCTCCCCTGAATTGCATCATCTCTACCCTAAGCATAAGCATTCTACTGTCTCCTCCCACAAGATGTCCCAAGACTTGGTTAGCCAGGACCTAAACACAATCCCTCATAAATTATCTACGCCCAAGGGATCCTCCAAAACCCCATTAGCCTACCATCTGCAAACAAGTAAATGGTTAAAATCAATTATTACCACACTTTCGCAACTCCTTTAATCGCAGCTTTTGAAGACATACTGGCTAAGACATACCTTAAACCCATTATTTAATAACATTACTGCAACAAATATAAAATTTCACAATTTCTTTCATTCATCATGCCTGGCTGTCATTCCTACATAATAAACGGGACTGCGATTCCAAAAGTAGTTAATCAAGCGCGGCACTTGATGTTGTGAAATGCGCTATATAAATGAGAATTTCTTCCTTTAAGAGGTATGGGACATATCATGACTAACTGCTCCAACATCACATCGGAGGAAAAAATGTAATTGTTATCATAAAGGAGGTAACTAGGTTACCTCCTTTTCATAAAGTGATAAGAATGATGCATTTCCTGATGGGACATGCCCCGTAGTCCTTGAAATTATAGAATCTGGGCTTGATATTGCTGCTTGTGTTGCTGCAGGGCCCCCGTGTAGGATTATCCATGGGTAGCGCAATACGCATTTGGAATTACTGTTTCTTTTATTTGTCGAACATTTGTAGGCCATTCATGTAAACTGCTCTGCAAATCAGCATGAATCTGGTACATACCAGCTGGTATGTACTTCCCTCCCAACTGCTCGAGAGGGATGTCATTCATTCTCTTTATCACAATGATGATGATCATTATCATCGTCATGCTTTGTTTAAAAGTTGTCAGCTGCATCATTGTGTTGCCCTCCTCCCCCTTGTGGTGCGGCTGTGAACCTTGGGATTGAATGTAAAAATGACGCGAGCTGACATTATTGGCAGCACCTATGAAAACTCATTTACTGCTTCATTAACATTCTTGCACTGTCATGGAATGCACAAAGCATATGTAACGAGTTTTTTTTTAAAAACTAGGACATCTTTACATAACCCTTTCTACCATTCTTTCAGGACTGTTTTGGATTCTGAGATCGTGCAGCAAAGAACAATCTGCAAGAAAGCAGTTTGGCATTAAACGTGGTTAATGGGCTGTCCTCTAAATCAAAATATTCTCCTGCTTTTCATCAATGACATCCAGAAGGACAGTGAGCTCATGATCAGAGATTGTGGACATTGCAAGCAGCCATCACCAGAGCACTCTGATCCCTTCACTATGCAGAATTATTTAAGGTCTGTTCAGAAACAATGGGGACTGAGCTGTGTGGTTGGGAAATGACAGACGACCATTGTCACTGTTAAGTTCCTTCGCTGAACCATATTGCTGAATTCTTGAGGTTCAGAGGGTCAGAGGACAGAATGAACCCTGGATGCATCTGCCAGCTTGATGGACAAGGTGAAAAGAAATATGTGAACTTCAAAAATTATTTCCTCAGGAGGAAATGAAACTCTTCTGTGCCAGTGGGAGTCGGCACATGTCGACATGTGCAGAATGAGCTGTTGACCAAAATGATTTTCGCAGGGTTTTATAATCTGTTTTCATATGCCAAGGACAACTTTATCATTTAGAAACTGCTCAGAGAAAACAATTAAGATTGGGATGTTTTGCAGTTATTCGCACATATCGCAGCAGTCTTCTCAGCGCAAAACTAATGCAATAGTTGCAAAATTGGACAGATTGAAAAATATGATTGTGGGTATTGCGAAAGGTAATGAAGTTAAATTTTGCGTTGCCCGCTGTTGTGCATGTTAGCTGTATGCAGCCAGAATGCTAAATGAGATGCTGGCTCGCTTCATGCCTCAGCTCAAGGCCTAATTAGTAAATTGATGCAGTTTATCTCATTGGCCTGCTTCTATGCAACCACCTCATCTGCTTGAGTGAAGTTCTTAAACATTGAGGGCCCAAGCGCTGTTGACAAAGTTGTACATCCGTGGCAAAATACCCATCAATTGGCTATTAACGACATAAACTGATTGCCCACCAAATCAAGTTGGGTAGCTATAGTAAGCATCCCATTTAAGGGGGAGCAGGATGAGGGGCATGCATCAGAAGGGTCATATGATCTGACCTACCAATGGGGAATGAGCAAGGGGATCTCAGTGCAGTGTGTGGACTTTTGCAGCCAGTTATGATCCTTGTGCTGAGATTGAAGACATTGTTTACAGTATCCTGTATATAGTTTAGAGTTCTTACTAAACCCGCCGTTGTTCGTTAGCTAACTGGTGGTCACCAATTATTGCATTTACTACTGGAACCTTCCTCCACATGATGCTGCGTCTGGAAAGATCACACAAAGGCATTTTGCCATGGTCCTGCATGAAGTTGCCGGCATACACAACCACTGCTGCTTCCGTGGCAACATTTAACCCAGTTTCTCTATTCTAACACTAGCTGTTACCTAGCAATATTCTGAGATAATAATTGCGTTGTAACATCACACATGTTTCTGTTGCTTGGGATGTATCATGATTTAATAGTTTCTACGAGCTTAATGCAGGCCAAAAAATCCCATGACCTTTAAAAAATGTTTACATTTTACATAAGTTGCCTTCTGTTGAAAATTGAATTCAAGTACTCTTCATTATGCAACTATTAATCTTTGCATAGTTGTTGCCAGTGAAGTGTCTAATTTGGTAATGTTTTGTTCAGAATCTTGTTTGTCATAAAGGGTACTCCACGCTTGAGACAATCTGAAGAGTTCAGAAGGGATCCATAGCAGAAAAGCATTGCTTTGTGCAACCTCAAATTTTCTAATCCGGAGAATCATTATGTAAGGTACTTTCAGAAAGCTTTGCTGCATAAATTACCCAAACAATGTTCCACATGGATGAGAATATTGATAATGTTGTTTGTTGATTACCAGTAAACTCTGAGGAAGGCCTGTGGCTGAAAAATGTGCCAGAAGCATGATGAAATTCAGCAATTAGGGGAACAGATGTTGCTCAAATAAATAGGATGCATTAATCAGATGAGGCTAAGATACCGAGTAGCAGGTACTGTGCTATACCCTGCATGTAATGGTAGGAAAATTGAACTCTTTCATGAAGGGGCTACAGACACATGCTGTTTAGATCAGTGTTTTTCAAACTTTTTTTCCGGGGACCCATTTTTACCAACCGGCCAACCTTCGGGACCCATGCCAGCCGACCTTTGCGACCCACGCTGGCCGACCTTCGCGACCCATGCCGGCCGACCTTTGCGACACACGCCGGTCGCCCTTCACGGCCCACGCCGGCTGACCTTTGCGATCCACGCCGGCCGACCTTCGCGACCCACCATTTTCTTTTACCTTGTTTGGTGCTGACAAAATGGAGGAATCGCAATCGTGCCTAAAGCATGTGATGTCGACGTTCAGGGCGGCGTGACCGTCTCCCTGCCTCCCTTCAGGCAGGAAGATTACGTAGAATTTTTTTGCAAATCTTCTGCGTCTCCGATTGCGCAAATTTGTAGGCAACAGCCGCAGCAGCCGGCTTTTAACCTTCTTTTGTTGTATTCCCAATTCTGGCCTCTTGTGCATTATTTCCTTTGCTCCACAATTGCCGGCTGTACTGCCGGCTGCTATTGCCCTAAACTCTTCCTTAAACTGCTCTGCCTCTTTAACTCTCTCTCTGACTTCCTTTAAGCTTCTCCGTTCGTCGCGGCGCTCCCGATTGCGCAAATCCGTGCGCAGCAGCCGGCTTTTAACAATGCCGACTGCGAGCAGCCTTCTAAAAGGCCGCGACCATATAAAAAAATGCGGTCGCACTGCGCATGCGTGTCCACTCATTGGTGCGCTGCGCAGTGCGGCAGCATTTTTTAAATACAGTCATGGCCTTTTTGAAGGCCGCTTGCAGCCGGCATTGTTAAACGCTGACTGCTGCGTCTGTTGCACACAAATTTACGCAATTGGGAGCATCGCGACGGACGCGCCGCGACCCTCCCGACACCCGCCCGTGACCTACCCGCGAGTTGCGACCCCGACTTTGAAAATGCCTGATTTAGAGCCACTGGAAGTACCCTTCCTGTTTATACCCTGTCTATTCCCTTATTTCCCTTTTTAAAAAGATTTTTGATCCATAGGTGAATTTTGGACATGTGCCTTTAAGAAAGCCTGTACCTTTAATTCAAGCAGAAGGAAGCAGTGGCCTTTTATACATTTTAAATTTAATTTAAAAACATTTTTTTTAGAGTACCCAATTATTTTTTCCCCATAAAAGGGCAATTTAGCGTGGCCAATCCACCTACCCTGCACATCGTTGAATTGTGGGGGTGAGACCCACGCAGGCATGGGGAAAATATGCAAACTCCAGAGGGACAGTGACCCGAGGCCAGGATCGAACCTGGGTCCTCGGTGCCGTGAGGTAGCAGTGCTAACCACTGAGCCCCCTGTGCCTTTAATTCAAACAGAAGATTCCAGAAGGCTCTGCTGTTTTGGTCTGGTGATTACAGACTGGCCAGTAGAAGTGATGAGTCAGTTTGAATAACTTGGCTGGTGGCCAATGAATGAGCCCAAAAGGCTGTGATCTGCCTGGTAACAGATGGAGTTTGGATCTGATGCCACTGGAATGTTTTCAGAGCCACAAGGTTCCAGTTTGCAGCCTGCATGGAGGGGTCTAACTAATACTCTCCCAAAATATCTAAGTAATCCTCTTCAGAAGGCCCCTGTGTGGGCTACTCTCTCTCCAGATAGTCTGGGTGCCATTCTCTTGAGACTGCAAAGGCCAGGGGCGAAATTCTCCCCCAACGGCGGGATGTCCGCCGACTGGCGCCAAAGCCGGCGCCAATCAGACGGGCATCGCGCCGGCCCAAAGGTGCGGTATGCTCTGCATCTTTGGCGGCCTAGCCCCAACATTGAGGGGCTAGGCCGACGCCGGAGGGATTTCCGCCCCGCCAGCTGGCGGAAATGGCGTTTGTTTCCCCGCCAGCTGGCGCGGAAATGCGGCGCATGCGCGGGAGCGTCAGCGGCCGCTGTCAGTTTCCCGCGCATGCGCAGTGGGGAGAGTCTCTTCCGCCTCCGCCATGGTGGAGGCCGTTGCGGAGGCGGAAGGGAAAGAGTGCCCCCACGGCACAGGCCCGCCCGCGGATCGGTGGGCCCAAATCGCGGGCCAGGCCACCGTGCGGGCACCCCCCGGGGTCAGATCACATCGCGCCCCCCCCCCAGGACCCCGGAGCCCGCCCACACCGCCTGGTCCCGCCGGTAAATACCAGGTTTGATTTACGCCGGCGGGGCAGGCAATTTCTGGGCGGGACTTCGGCCCATCCGGGCCGGAGAATCCAGCAGGGGGTCCCGCCAACCGGCGCGGCCGGATTCCTGCCCCCGCCCAATCTCCGGGAGCGGAGACTTCGGCGGGGGCGGGGGCGGGATTCATGGCGGCCAACGGCCATTCTCCGACCCGGCGGGGGGTCGGAGAATGACGCCCCAGAAGTCAAACACTAGCTGAAAGCAAGGTTTGATGTGAAATAAACTGTCTCTCCAGAGAGATATAGGCCTGAGTGTGAACCTCAAGCTGAAGACTCAATTTGATAAGAAATAAAGTGACTCTCCAGATAACCTGCTCCATTTGTTTTTAAAACGACAACGACCCTGAATGAATGATTCTGCAAAGAATACCATTCCCAGATGTAAACCAGAGACTTTAATCAGTGAGAGTGTTGCGAAGAAAACGTGCTAGAGTACCACCATTTGAAGCAAAATGTGTGTGAACATAGAACATAACAGCGCAGTACAGGCCCTTCGGCCCTCGATGTTTCACCGACCTGTGTAACCACTCTAAAGCCCATCTACACTATTCCCTTATCATCCATATGTTTATCCAATGACCATTTAAATGCCCTTAGTGTTGGCGAGTCCACTATTGTTGCAAGCAAGGCATTCCACGCCCTTACTACTCTCTGAGTAAAGAACCTACCTCTGACATCTGTCCTATATCTATCTCCCCTCAATTTAAAGCTATGTCACCTCGTGCTAGACATCACCATCCAAGGAAAAAGGCTCTCAATGTCCACCCTATCCAATCCTCTGATCATCTTGTATGCCTCAATTAAGTTATCTCTTAACTTTCTTCTCTCTAACGAAAACAGCCTCAAGTCCCTCAGCTTCCCTCATAAAATCTTCCCTCCATACCAGGCAACATCCTGGTAAATCTCCTCTGTACTCTTCCCAATGCTTCCACATCCTGCCTATAATGCGGCGACCAGAATTGCACGCAATACTCCAAATGCGGCCTCACCAGAGTTTTGTACAGCTGCAACATGACCTCATGGCTCCGAAACTCAATCCCTCTACCAATAAAAGCTATCACACCGTTCGCCTTCTTAACAACCCTCTCAACCTGGGTGGCAACCTTCAGGGATCTATGTGCATGGACACCGAGATCTCTCTGCTCATCCACACTACCAAGAATCTTACCATTAGCCCAGTACTTTGTCTTCCTGTTATTCCTTCCAAAATGAATCACCTCACACTTTTCTGCATTAAACTCCATTTGTCACCTCTCAGCCCTGCTCTTGCAGCTTATCTATGTCCCTCTGTAACTTGTATCATCCTTCCGCACTGTCCACAACTCCACCGACTTTAGTGTCATCTGCAAATTTACTCACCCATCCTTCTACGCCCACCTCCAGGTCATTTATAAAAATGACAAACAGCAGTGGCCCCAAAAAAGATCCTTGGGGTACAGCACTAGTAACTCGACTCCAGGCCGAACATTTCCCATCACCCTTTGTCTTCTTCCAGCTAGCCAAGTTCCGATCCAAACTGCTAAATCACCCTGAATCCCATGCCTCCTTATTTTCTGCAATAGCCTACCATGGGGAACCTTATCAAATACTTAACTGAAATCCATGTACACCACATCAACTGCTTTACCCTCGTCCACCTGTTTGGTTACCTTCTCAAAGAGCTCAATAAGGTTTGTGAGGCACGACCTACCCTTCACAAAACCGTGTTGACTATCTCTAATCAAATTATTCCTTTCCAGATGTTTATACATCCTATCTCTTATAAACCTTTCCAAGACTTTGCCCACAGTAGAAGTAAGGCTCACTGGTCTATAGTTACCGGGGTTTTCTCTACTCCACTTCTTGAACAAGGGGACAACATTTGCTATCCTCCACCTTCTGGCACTATTCCTGTAGACAATGATGACATAAAGATCAAAGCCAAAGGATCAGCAATCTCCTCCATAGCTTTCCAGAGAATCCTAGGATAAATCCCATCCGGCCCAGGGTCGAGGGTGGGACATTTAAAGGGGGTAGTATAGAATCATATAATTTTTACATTGCAGAAGGAGGCCATTTGGCCCATCAAGTCTGCACCAACCATCTGAAAGAGCACCCCACCTGAGCCCACTCCCCCATCCTATCTCTGCAACGCCATAACCCCACCTAACCTGTACACTTTTTGGACACTAAGGGACAATTAAGCATGACCAATACACAAACTGCACATCTTTGGACTCTGGGAGGAATCCTGAGTGTAATGTTCTTGTCAGATGGCCTGATTTATATTACAAGAACAATTGTAGCTAAAGCTATAAACGACTTATTAACATTAACTGTGGGTCAAACATAAACAAACAACAGATGAATAATAGTATGACCATGCACAAGCAACCTCTCTCCCAGATCCCTAGTCAGGCTGAGGTTACCTGACCCTAACATTCTCTTATATACTAATGGGACTCCTAGGGGTCAGTCGATGAATTACAACACAACCATGATATCACTGCGCTGAGCACCCAGAGGAAACCCAAGCAGACACGGGGAGAAAGTGCAAACTCCATTCAGACAGTCACCCAAGGCCAGAATTGAGCCCAGGTCCCTGGTGCTGCGAAGAAGCAGTGCTAAACACCTTGAAACCAGGCCTCCCCCCAAATATGTGGACGTCGCTGGCTGGGCCAGCATTTATTGCCTGTTTCTAATTGCTCCTTGAACTTAGGTTAGCTTGGATATTATCCCAAGGTTATCTTGTTGTTATCCAGTTGTATTTACTGCATTTCAATCATTATTCTAATTATAAATAAATGGTAACTGTGTTTCAACTTACAGACCTGGTGACTGTGATTATTGGACAGCCAAGAATCAAAGTCTTTGGAAATTTTTATAAGAATTATTGGTTAATTCACTTGTTTTGTGACTCCGGGACAAGTGGGACTGGAATTGACCGTGCACTTGCCCAGGGTGGCATAACACTACAAAGATGAAGGAAGGTGCCATCTTAATGGGTTCAGGCTTGAAAGGGTGAATGTATGGGACTGCAGAAACAGAACCGCCCACAAGAGTGAATGGTCGACGAGAGAGAAAAAGCTCCTGGCTTAGATTGAGCAACACTGTAATCTTGTGTATCTGTATATATTTACATTCATTTAATCAGATGTTATTGTTCAGACATGTGTATGGGCGCGATGCAGTGATCGCATTGTGCCTGGCATGGATCTGGGTGTGCCAGGTGAATCCCAGGAGAGCCCCAAATCAGGCTCTGCGCTGGGCCGATCGCGAGTCACCCGACTCACTCCGCCCGGTGCGATCTGGTTCAGCCCTCGCTGGCAGTGATCCAGATCAGCATATTTAAATGAGCCACTGACCTCACCAGGCCGTCCTTCAGCTCTATAAACGTGGATCAGGTATGACTGCACCTTGGGGGGTCTCGCAGGAAATTAGAGACCCCCGGTTGGTTGGGTACAGGGCAGGATAGTATCCTGGCACTCCCTGAGCTAGCCTGGAACACTGGACATGGAGAGGATGTTTCCACTGGAAGGAAAAATTAGAACCTGTGGGCACAGCCTCAGACTGAAGGGACAATCCTTTAAAACTGAGATGAGGAGGAATTTCTTCAGCCAGAGGGTGATGAAAATGTGGAACTCTTTGCTACAGAAGGCTGCGGAGATCAAATCATGAGTGTCTTGAAGACTCTTGATTAATAGGGGCATCAGTGGTTATGGGGAGAAGGCAGGCGAATGGGGATGAGAAACATATCAGCCATAATTGAATGACGGAGCAGACTCGATGGGCCGAATGGCCAAATTCTGCTCCTATGTCTTATTGTCTTAATGCCAGGGTGCCCAACTGGCACTGGCAAGGTGCCAGGGCACTGCCATGGTGCCAGGCTGGCAGTTCCAGAGTGCCCGGGTGCCATGTTCGCACTGCCAGGGATCAGACCTGGAGGGTCTTGCCCATTGAAGCGTGGCGAGTGGGACAACGAGGGGTTCCCGGGGCCTCAACAAGCTTGGGGGGTGAAGAGGGTGGGTCAATAAAGTAGGGTGGCCTGAAATGGTTGGAGGGGGGGGGGGGGGGGGGTGGGGGTGAACGGTGTTGCCGTACAAAATGGCACTCCGATCTGCAAAATCAACTGAAGTGTGACCTTGGGTGGGGAGAAACTCCCGCAGTCCCAAAAAACCGGCAAAGTGTCGATGAATAGCGGGGTTAATCTCAGCACTGTAGCCGTCGAGCAACACTCCACCAAATGGCCCGAAAGCAGACTTGAACTTTTGAGTGCTGAATTGGGTCTCACGTCTCTGTAATCATTTCTTACAACCAACATACAACAGAAGTAGGTTCACCTTGGCAATAGTGAAACTCAGGATTTACCATATACATACATTTAGAAAGTCAACTTGGGGTGATTTTTCTTATGAACTTATATTCGCAGTGTACTGCATAAAATTTGACAGAACCTAGTTCTGGATTTGTGGAAACTTGTTAAATGGATACAATAAAACAAACAATGCAGTCATTGCATGTGGACCAATGAGGCACAGGGAAGTGGAATGGCTATAAATACAATGAGGTTCAGAGAAGCATGTTAACTGGTGAAATCAAGTACAAAGGACTTGAATTAATTTTTCCTCTCTTCAGTTCTGGTGAACAAAATCATATGTAGCAAATACATATGTAGCAAATGCTGATCACCCTGGCTTGGGTTAAACCTTCCAAACACGCAACCACTAGCATCGAGAAGGACAAGGGCAGCAGATGCATGGGAACATCACCCCCTCCAAGTTTCCCTCCAGGCCACTCACCATCCTGACTTGGAAATATATCACTGTTCCTTCACTGTCACTAGGTCAAAATCCTGGGACTCCTTCCCTAACAGTGCTGTGGATGTACCTACACCTCAGGGACTGCAGCGATTCAAGATGGCAGCTACCCACCACCTTCTCCAGGGCAAGTAGGGATGGGAAATAAATGCTGGCCTAGCCAGCGACACCTGCATTCAACAAAAAGATCTTTAAAAGCAAAATGTTCTGAACCGGAGTCGGCTTTACCTGGGAAAACGTAACATTGCCCATTCTGGGGCAAGATTGCAGTCCATGGCAAACATCAAACCAGAAATCCTTTGGGTATTCTCCCTTTTCACCTCTCCATACCTCACCAATTCGCCCCCCCCCCCTCCCCCACTCCCAGGAATACTTATCATTTATACCATTTTCCTAAGGGTTTGTTGATTTCCAGCTGGGGCGATGGGAAGGAACCAAGAAAATTCCCATGGAGTTTCAGAGCCAGTATTTTTTTAATCTAACTCTTTGGGAAGTGGCAACGAGGCAGTTCAGAAATAGAAATGAATTCCATATGAACCATACAATTAAAAGAAAAACAGAAGAAAGGAAGACGTCAAAAACATGGAAACGGTAAATAACATTCCAGAAAACTAGGTCATAACATAAAGCAAAGATACATGGAATGAAATAAAAATAACAATCTGAAATACTAAAATGCAAATTTGAAACATGAATAAACTACAAATTGGAAAATTCCTTTTGAATAAGCAAAAGTACATTTTTTTCAGCACGATGACCATTTTATTGAGCTTTTTACACCTGAAGAGAGGTTGGATAAGATTATTGCGGGAATTTGGAAGAAAGAAGGAAAACTAATTACTGGCTCCAAGGATAAGAACTGAATTTCAATTTATTTTATACACAACCTACATACATCAAAATGGAATTGCTTAGTGCTAGATTTGGAAATTTCTTATTAAAAGCTGAGGGCTTGCCCTATTATTCCAGGAGCAAAAATGGTTGATTTATCAGATGCTTTTAGTAAGAAGGAGTTTCTGAGATTTATAAGATCATTTCCTGATTTTACAAGAAGTCTGGCATAATCTTACTACCACATATAATTATACAGCCAACGAATATCATTTAAGCCTTACCTACAACGTTAAGAGGTTTGGTTTTGGTTATCTCTGCTAAAGTGCATCCTCAACCTTTACTTTTGATTGCAACAAGCGCCGGAATGTGGCGACCAGGGGCTTTTCACAGTAACTTCAGTGAAGTATTAATGTAAGCCTTAATGACAATAAAAAGATTATATTCTAAATCCAGAGTAAACACTGCAAGATGTAACTTTTCTTCCATCCCTCCTGTTAGTATAGGACGGCACGGTAACACAGTGGTTAGCACTGTTGCTTCACAGCACCAGGGTCCCTGGTTCCATTCCCGGCTTGGGTCACAATCTGTGTGGAGTCCGCACATTTGCCCTGTGTCTGCGTGGGTTTCCTCCGAGTGCTCCAGTTTCCTCCCAAAAGCCCTGAAAGACGTACTGTTATGTAATGTGGACTTTCTGAATTCTCCCTCTGTGTATCCTAACAGGTGATGAAATATGGCAACTTGGGGCTTTTCACAGTAACTGCACTGCACTGCAGTCTTTAGAGATATTTAAAAAATATCAAGAGTCCACATTAATCTTGAAGTATACAAAACTTTTTTGCATGCTTTGTTTTTTTTTGCTTACAAATTTAGAGTACCCAATTCCTTTTTTTAATCCAAATTAAGGGGCAATTTAGTGTGTTCAATCCACCTACCTTGCACATCTTTGGGTTGTGGGGGTGAAGCCCACGCAAACACGGGGAGAATGTGCAAACTCCACATGGACAGTGACCCAGAGCTGGGATCGAACTTGAGACCTCGGCGCCATGAGGCAACAGGGCTTACCCACTGTGCCACCATGCTGCCCGCATGCTTTGTTTTAACATCCCTCTCTACACTTCAAGGAATCTGACAGAAACCTACTCGTTGGGTTTATATCATGACCAATTGTTCTTTCCAGGACTTTGGATAATAGTTTAATGCAGTTAATCTTGTAAAATAGTTGGATATGGAATTGAGTCTTATTTGCAAAGGTGAGATTGAAAAATTAACTTTCTCTGTAGATTACATGAGCTCGGACGGTGCAGTGGCGCAGTGATTAGCACTGTTGCCTCTCGGCGCAGAGGACCCGGGTCCGATCATGGCCCAGGGTCACTGTCTGTGTGGGGTTTGCATGTTCCCCCCTTGTCCGCGTGGGTCTCACCCCCACAACACAAAGATGTACAGCTTAGGTGGATTGGCTATGCTAAAGAATTGCGTACTCTAAATTTATTTTTAAAAGTAGATCACATGAGCGGAATTAGATGTTTTCCCACCATTGGGTTTGCAGTTGGGATGCATGTGTAAAATTCCTCAGAAGGCCTTCCCACCGAGGTCCTTCCTCCAACGATTGCTCAGCAATTTTAAGATGGGACAAGTAAGGCCTTGGCCAACCCACCAGCCCTTGCCCCAATTTAGGCTCTTAAGTGGCCATTCAGAGAATCCTGGGGGCGCGGGGACGGAGACAGAGAATCCTGGGGGAGCAGTTCATAGGGCAAGATGAAAGCTGGGAAAGTGACCCTGCTCAAGTCTCATGGAGGATTTAATGGCGCGCATTACGTTTACACGAGAGCACAATGAGGCTGTTAGATTGTGGGAGAGGCCAAAAACGAGAACCATGCAGGGTGCTGATCGGTTTGCGATCTAAATGGCCCTCTCCCATTGGCGAAATCAGGAACCTGCCGAATGGGTGTGGCAAGAACCCAATAATCACCACTTTCTTTTTTTTGATAAATTTAGTGCACCCAATTAGTTTTTTCCAATTAAGGGGCAATTTAGCATGTCCAATCCACCTACCTTGCACATCTTTTGGGTTGTGGGGGCGAAACCCACGCAAACACGGGGCGAATGTGCAAACTCCACACGGACAGTGACCCAGAGCCGGGATCGAACCTGGGACCTCGGCGCCGTGAGGCAGCAATGCTAACCACTGTGCCACCGTGCCCACAATCACCACTTTAGACCAATCTCCATACAATTAACGGGAGCAACCTCCTATTTAATGGCCTCCCGTGATCTAATGGCCTCCCCAGCAAGTGGTCACGGGGACACCGATTAGGACTCCTTTTAAAAAATGTGAAGCTGGCAGAATGGTTGCTATGGGGATCCAAGGAGGTGAATAGCCATCTCCGGTCCAGGGTAATGAGCCCAGAGCACTGGAGATGTTGCCCTGCTGTTGGTGGGGGAGGGGGTGGCTCAGCACCCGAGGCTCAGCCATGTCACCCCCTGGATTGTGTTTTTCGTTCCGGGACAACCCCAGCCCCTGCCTGTCTGCCCCACTGACCACCAATAACTCCCACCCAATATCTTCTGGTCATAAAAGCATCAACTAGCTGGTGGGGATGATTTCGCAACCTCATTGTATGCCAACAAATTTCTCTGTGCACCTCAGACTTTTAATTTGCATGTTCTGATTATACATGTAATGCATGGAGTCTTAAACTTAAACACACATTAGCTTCATTGCAGTGTTAATGTAAGCCTAATTGTGGCAATGAAGATTATTTCTATTATTAAAAGAAATAGGAGCAAAATTACACTATTTATCCCCTTGCAACTGCTCCACCAATCAATCGGATCATGACTAATCTAACTGCAGCCTTAACTCCACTTTCCTGCTTGCTTGAACAACCCTCAAATTCCTTGTCAATCAAAAATCTGTCAACCTTAACCTTGAATATATCCAATGACCCAACATTCACTGCTTTCTGTGGTAGAGAATTCCAAACACTAATAGCCCTCAGTGAAGAAACTCCTCTACACCCCTGTCTTGATTGGCAGACCCCTTATTTTGAAACTGCGCCCTCGCGTCCTAGATTCTCCCATGAGGTCGAATAGCCCATAAAACACCTCAGAATCCTACAGGTTTTAGCTCTCATTCATCAAACTCCCATGAGAATAGATCTAACCTGCTCAACCTGAAAGGAAGGGAGATGGTGGTGGTGCGGTAATAACACTGAACTCGGAATCCAGAGGCTCTAAAGACATGGGTTCAAATCCCACTGAAGGGGGTGTCTAGCGATGAGACCTCTTAAAACTGAATAGCTAGGATGCCACTGGGTAGTTTTACATAACTTAGTTTATCAAGGATTGAGATTAATTACAGAAAGTATACCCAGTCATCATTATTAACCATTAAACCTGTATTGTAGGACATAGCAGTGACAATCATGTAGGCTCTGGCTACAAGCCGTGGCCACGATGCATGATGGGATTTGGGCGAGCTAATGTGCCCATGTTTTTGAGACACATGAGATATGTGGTCAGCAGATTACATAGTGGACTGAGTAAACAAATGTTATCAGTGGCCCCCAATATCCTGTCTGAAACAATCCATGGAGTAAAGAGGAAACCAGTTCTGACACCCTTTCCCGAGTTGGACAATGGGTGGACAGAATCTGACGGCGATATTAGGATGGGATAAACAACTTAAAATGGACACAGAACCTTGGTAAACAACAGGTGGCAGGATGAGGTTAAATCATGGGTTGTTCACAATTTTATTGGATAGTTTGAACATGACAGCTTCAGGGATTGGATCGAGTCCAACTGGAGTGGGCTATTGATTTTTGGAAATCGTATAATTGATGTCTTTTTATCAGTGTTCAGTAGATCGATCTTGGCATTATCCAGGTCCATCTCTCATGTACAAGAAACCAAGCTTGGATAATAAAAGTTGTGTGTCTGTTCTGTTTATTAAGCTAAGGCCTAACAATAAGGGAGAAACCCCATGTTAAGGCTGGCTCAATATTCAGGCCTTGGAAAACGCTCCTACACCCACCACAGCAGCTAGTGGACTTTAAACTCTATTCATAAGTCAGGAATATAAAGCTCATCCCAGTGATGGCAACAACGGGCACAATCTACTGGCTAGGTCACAGCCGGCAATGGGCACGATCTACTGGCTACATCGTGACCGGCAATGGGCGCCATCTACTGGCTATGTCGCATCTGGAAATGGGCGCGATGTACTGGCTACGTCATGTCTGACCCGGAGCGCCACGTGGCCAGTGGATGCGAGGTGAGGCCTCCCATGGGCCTCCTGGCAGCCACTACGCCTCACGGGACTACCCAAGTCCTGTGCCCACAATGGGCAGGACAAAGCTGTGCATGTTTAAGTAGTGCATGCTCACCCAGATCTGCTGGTCTAATGGCCTTCCCAGGGAGTCCCCAGCCGGGTGCCGTTCAGTACTGGTCCACACAAACATGGACCAGGCGGAAATGCACCCTTGGGGTCTCCCAGGCCATTTAGGCCCCTGGGTGGCCAGGCATAGTGCAGTGTGGCCCCCTCGCCCTCCCCTAGAATGTGGGCACCTTGGCACTGTCCGGCTGGTACTGTGGCACTACCAGGATTCCCAGGTGGCACCACAATGCCAGTAGACGTGGTGCCAGGGTGGCAGTGCCAGGCTTACCACATGTTAAGGTGGCACTACCAAGGATCAGGGCTTGAGCTGGGGCCATGACCTTGACAGGAGGGTGGAGGGGGGTTGTGGGATGGTGGTTGCAGGGCAGGTTTGAAGGGGCCTCTATAAGGTGGGGGGTGAAGGGTGGGCATCCTGGAAACGGGAGAGGGGGGAGGGCGAAAGGGGGTGTGGAAGGACCTGAAAAGAGGGTGCACTCAGCGACCCCCAGAGCGAGGTGTCCTCACTTGGCAGGGTGTGGGGTACTGTCCTTATGTGTGGGGGATGACATTCCCATGGGTGGGGGTGGACCCACAGACTCACCTAGTGATTGGTCGCACCTTTCAAAATGAGTTCAGCTCCTCAGTGATGAAAATACGATTGGATTTTGTTTATTGTCACGTGTACCGAGGTACAGTGAAAAGTATTTTTCTGCGAGCAGCTCAACAGATCATTAAGTACATGAAAATAAAATAAAAGAAAATACATAATAGAGCAACACGGTAGGGCAGCACGGTAGCATTGTGGATAGCACAATTGCTTCACAGCTCCAGGGTCACAGGTTCGATTCCGGCTTGGGTCACTGTCTGTGCGGAGTCTGTACATCCTCCCCGTGTGTGCGTGGGTTTCCTCCGGGTGCTCCGGTTTCCTCCCACAGTCCAAAGATTTGCAGGTTAGGTGGATTGGCAATGATAAATTGCCCTTAGTGTCCAAAATTGCCCTTAGTGTTGGGTGAGGTTACTGGGTTATGGGGATAGGGTGGAGGTGTTGACCTTGGGTAGAGTGCTCTTTCCAAGAGCCGGTGCAGACTCGATGGGCCGAATGGCCTCCTTCTGCACTGTAAATTCTATGATAACACAAGGTACACAATATAACTACATAACACCGGCATCAAGTGAAGCATACAGGGGTGTAGTGTTAATCAGGTCAGTCCATAAGAGGGTCTTTTAGGAGTCTGGTAACAGTGGGGAAGAAGCTGTTTTTGAGTCTGCTCGTGCAATTTCTCAGACTTCTGTATCTCCTGCCTGATGGTAGAAGTTGGAAGAGTGAGTAAGCCAGGTGGGAGGGGTCTTTGATTATGCTGCCCGCTTTCCCCAGGCAGCGGGAGGTGTAGATGGAGTCAATCGATGGGAGGCAGGTTCGTGTGATAGACTGGGCTGTGTTCATAATTCTAAGGGCGGAATTCAATGGAAACATTTCTAAGTTCATTCGTGGCGGGTTTTTCAGGGAGTACCCCACCGCTATCCAAAGACACGCGAGACACGATTCTCTGGCCTCGTTTCGTTTGAGTGAGAGCGTGATGGGGCCAGTGAATAGCGGGTGAGGCCAAAATGACATCTGCATCAGGCGGCAAACTGTCCGCGATGCAACCGGCCCGCTCCCATAGGCAAAATCGGGATCCCGCCATAACGTGGCGAGAAGCCAAAAATCACCACTTAAGCCCTATATCCATTCAATTAACAGGAGAGACCCCATATCCAATGGCCTCCCATGATTCAGCGTCTCCCCAGCAAGTGGTCATGCTGGCACTTTTTTAAAACGTGAACCTGGCGGAAAGACTTTTGCGGGGAGCTGAGGAGGTGATAGTCCCAGTGCTCAACGGGGTTGGGGGGCACTCTCGGTTGAGGTGGTCTGCCGGGGAGGGGGTTGATTCTCTGGGGAGGCAACCGCGCACTGCTCTGCCATGCCAAACCAAGGATCGTGTCTACCTGCCCTGGGGGCAACCCTTGTCCCTGCCCGTCTGCCTCACCAACCACCCATTACTCCCCCACCAACTGCTGAGGCCTCTAACCATGCATCTGAAGGCTATTGCTGAATTGGCAATTGTGGTTATGTGAGCACTTCATACATCCCAAGTGGATTCCCGTGGGTGGGGGGTTGTCATATAGCATGTGGGAGTTACTGCCTAGCATCCCAATCAGCTGTGATGCCTGGATGCTGCCTGAACACTGTGGGAGGCAATACCACACATGCAGCAGCTGAAATCTGAACATCCAAGGGATCGGCCCCAGCACCGTGGAGATGTCCACTGCCGGAGGGTGGGTGAGTGCAAAGGGAAGGGATAAAGTTAAGTGTGGGTGTCAGGGGCACAGAGTCTGGAGATCGTCGAGGGGGGCCCTATGTGGCCGGGTGTGTGTGGGCAGGGTGTTTCGCCGTGGGGCAGGGGAGGAGGGGGGAGTCGGAGATCAATGAGGGAATGAAGGTTGCGGGGTGGGAGCCACCACAGTTTGTCAATCTAACACCCTCCCCCAATTCCTGGACCCCGCAGAACAGGCCCCAGTGGTCTACTGGTAGATTGGGCAGCCAGATGCCGGAGACGGCAACAGCAGCAGCAGTGTCTGCAAAGACCCGAGGTGGCGGCCCATGTGCTGGTCCCCACCTCACACTCTGAAGACCCGGCTGCCCATCACACTACGGAGGGACCCAGAAGGGGAGTCCTGCAATGGCCTAGGATGCACAGGCACTGCTGGTCATTCGAACAGATGACGGACAGCACATGCCAAAGGAGGCTTCGCCTCAACAAGGAGACGGTTCGGTTCCTGTGCTATGTCTTCCTAGACTTGGCACCATGTGGAGGAGGAGAACACCTGCTCCCTGGCCATCAATGTCACCACAGACCTGGACTTACACCTTGAGATCCTTCCAGGGCATCTCTCAGGCTACAGCCCACGGTGCATCTGACAGGTCGCTGATGCCCTGTTTGTCCAGGCAGAAAACTACATAAACTTTGACATGGAACAAGCCCAACAAGATGCCTGGGCAGCAGGATTTTCCACCAGCGCCAGGATGCTCCAGGTCCAGGGCTGATAGACTGCACGCATGTCACCTTTCACACACCAGGTCAGCTGGGAGTGCCCTATATTAACAGGAAGGGGTTCCACTCCCTGAACACACAGCTTCTGTGTGACCGGGAGATAATGCTTCCCAGGGATTGTGCATGACAGTTACACCCTGGGGCAGTCACGTACCCCCGGCCTCTTCAACGGCAACTCCAGGAAAGCCGGCTGACTCTTGAGGGACAAGGGGTACCCCATGAGGACCTGGCTAATGATGACAGTCCGGAGGCCGGACACCGAGCGCAGAACCGGTACGATGAGGCCCATGTGGCCACATGAGCTGCCATTGAGCAATGATTCGGACTGCTTAAAATGCGCTTCCAATGCCTCGACTGCTCTGGTGGTGTCCAGCAGTACTTCCCCCATAGAGTCACCCGCTTTGTGGTGGTCCGCTGTGCCCCCCACAACCTGGCACAGCAGCGGAGCGACGTGCTGGAGGTGGGGGAATGAGGAAATTGTGGCCACCTCCGAGGAGGAGGAGGTGGACAAGGATGAGGATGACGAGGAAGCGCCAAACCGGCAGGGACTGGAGAGTGATCCCGGGGATGAACCAGGGGACCAACCAGAGGCTGCAGGACAGGCAGTAGTGGCAAGGTCCAGAAAGGCGCTCCGACTCACCTGCTTCACATAGGACGTGGCCTGGCCTGTCATTGCTACCTTCCCGCCACCACCCCACACATTTCCCACTCTCCCAAGGTATATGGTATATCACTCCAGGATGCTGGGACTGTGTCGGTTCTTCAGGTTCCCTCATGCCCATTTACAGGCCCCCTTCTCCAGGACTCCCATCTGTCACCCACCCCCCCCAACCTCCCAGAAGCCCCTACTTACCTGTCATGCACCAGCTCCACCCTTCAAACCTCCCCTTCACCCTCCTTTCATGGGCATGGCCTCACTCGGACCTGACCCTTGGCAGTGTCACCCTGGCACCTTTGCACTTTTGCACTGCCACCTTGGTACCCGCACATGGCTCCTGCCAGCTTGGCAATACTACCTGGAACCTTGGCAATGCGAGGATAGCAGTGTCACGGTGCCAACTGGGCAGTACCAAGGTGCCCACATTCCAGGAGGAGGGCCAGAGAGCCACCCTGTACTGACCCTGGCGACTCAGGGTCCTCCAATAGCCTGGGAGACCCCTCAGGTGCTGTTCTGCCTGTGCTGAGGAGGCCAGTAGATCACGAATAAGTTTGCCGAAGTCTGTTTCAAATCAACTTCGGCAAGCTTTATTTGGTCACACCCCTTTTGGGCATGATACTGACTCCCACACCTCAGGGGACTTGGGTAGATCCGACGTGGTGTGAAGGCAGCCAGGAAACTCGCGGGAGGCCTCTCCCGGCATCCACCAGCCGCACCTTGTTCAAGCGAAAGTGCAACGCGGCCAGTGCAATGCTCCCAAAGTTTGTGCTAAACCGGTGAGAAACACCTCAGGATCCCAAAAAGTGACTAAAGTGGGCTAGATTCTCCCACCCGCCGCAAGAACACCACAGGCGAGACGCGGATAATGGAGAAATCCATTGACCTCGGGCAGGATTCTCCGGTTGTCGGGCGGACGCGGCTGGAGAATCCCGGCCAGTGTCATTAGATTGTGAATAGATAACGGTGGGGAACTTGCCAACAGAGCCAATGGTAAACTCCTAGCAAAGCCCACCACAAATGACACTTTGAAACTTTTTCATTACCCCACGACATTGATTGTTGTAAAAACCCAATTGGTTCATTAATGTCCTTTAGCAAAGGAAATTTGCCATTCTTATGAGGTCTGGCCTACATGGGACAGAAGAGTCACAGCAATGTGGTTGAATCTTAACTGCCCTCTGAAATGACCTGGCATGTCCCTACAGTAGAAGGAGGCCACCTGGCCCATCGGGTCTGCACCAATCATCTGAATGAGCACCCTACCTAGGCCCAATCCCCTGCCCTTATCCAGTAACCCTGCGCATTGATCTTTGGCAATCTACCGAACCTCAACTCAGTTCCACAGCAAATAGTCACAAAATGCTGACCTTGCCAGCAATGCTCACACCTTTTGAAAGAATGAAGAACAAAAACTCCACCGAGGAATCAGCCTCGGGAATCTTCCATGAATTATCTCCCCACATGTACTTGGTGTGAGCAACTTTTAAAAATGAATGCAAGTATTTGTAGTAGAAGAGTTGGAAATAATTCAGAACCAACATAATTAATGATTTACATCACAACATGCATTTCTCTTTAGACGCAGATTAGAATGAGTCAGATATTATGATGTGGGAGTGGATGCTGGGGTGACAAAGTACACACCTCCACTGAAAAAAATTGGAAAGAAGAGATCTCCACAGAGGGTGAGAAGCAAAATTGCTTCCTGCGAATTATGTTTTCCAAACCCACTTCAGATAGTTGAATAAATAAATTGAATATCTTCCCTCATAAATGGAACTGTGTAAATAATTAAATGTCTACTTGGAAGGCTGAGGAGTAACTCTTTACTGTTCATCTGTTTATGATGATGATGTTCACAGAGAACTTCAATATATAATGCAATGAAAGCTTAAACTAATGGATCTGCAACAGCACTTAATTTTTCAAAATAACAGAGAGGCAGAGGAGGGATAGCCTCCATCTGAAACACCTTTCTCACTTTCAGCATGGCTCCCCGAATTCTGCATACCTCCAAAGTCACAAATCGTCAGTGCTACCTTTCTGCGGGCTTCCCCAGTGTCCAACTCCTGCCCCACCACAGCTCTTTCAGCAGTAAGTCACCTCGACAAATGGCCCGGCTCCAATGGTTAGCAGCCAACTCCAGGACCTCCTCCTCAATTACTGTCAGAATGGCCACCATTGGTGCACTACCTCCAGACCTGGTCCTCTCTCAGACGTTGTGTGCTCTCTTCTGCAAATAAAAAGAGGGAAATTGTGACAATGATGCTGTGCTATAATCAGGGCTTCAAATGTGTGGCCATTATGTACTGCATCGGCAGGAAACATTCCTCCTTTCTAACAAACGGGTATTGCAGTTCAAACCCCCACCCTCACTTCCAATCCATAACCCCTCTCGCCATGCAAAGTGGCATGTCCGCATCGTGTTGCCTTGCACACTTGGGCAACACACAAGCCCATCCTATAATTGACCCACATCACACCATTCCATAAGCCACGGGAGCAGAATTAGGCACTTCATCCCATCAAATCTGCTCTGCCATTCCATCATGTCTGATATCTTTCTCATCCCATTCTCCTGCCTTATCCCCATAACCCCAGATCCCCTTATAAATCAAGAACCTATCTATCTCTGCCTTAAAGACACTCAGTGATTTAGCCTCCACAGTCTTCTGCAGCAAAGAGTTCCACAGATTCACCACCCTCTGACTGCAGAAATTCCTCCTCATCTCAGTTTTAAAGGATCATCCCTTCAGTCTGAGGATGTGTCCTCGGGTTCTAGTTTTTCCTACTAGTGCAAACATCCTCTCCACCTCCATTCTATCTAGGCCTCTCAGTATCAGCTGGAGTTTGCACATTCTCCTCGTGTCGGCATGGGTTTGCTCCGGGTGCTCCACTTTCCTCCCACAGTCCGAAGATGTGCAGGTTAGGCGGATTGGCCATGATAAAATTGCCCCTTAGTGTCCAAAAGGTTAGGTGGGGTTACTGGGATAGGGCAAGGGATTGGGCCTGGATAGGGTGCTCTTTCGGAGGGCCGGTGCAGACTTGATGGGCTGAATGGACTCCTTCTGCACTGTAGGGATTCTATTAATTCCATGTAGGCCCATCTTCAGAATGGTGACACACTCACGTTTGCAGATCTCAAGAGGTCATTTAGCTTTTTGCGGCACTGTAACAATGTTCGTTAGACAACGTTGAGGTTGCTGACCACCACTACCCACTGCCAGCCAGGGGTCTGGAGAAGGCTACAGCTGCAACTAAGTTGACTACTGCTGCTATTGGGATGGTGGGGTGTGTCTTGATATGCAGACAGGCACTTAATGAGATACAGACAGGCAGCTAATGAGCACAGGGAACAGAACATAACCAATCAGCAGGCAGAACACTTGGGAGGTGGTTTCCCACTATAAAAGGCATGAGGCACTCACACTCCGCCTCTTTCTACTAGGGACATCTACAGAGTGAATCCAGTGTACATATCACGTAACGCATACAGCATGTGGAGAAGAGCTAGTCTGGTTCAGTCTAGATCGAGAAATCACATCTAGGTTAGCAGAGAGTCGAACTCACAGAGAACTGTGCTAACTGTGTGACAGGTTCAATAAATCAAGTTGAACTAACTTCAAGGTCTGGAGTCTACTTGAGTCATAGCTGCATCCAGTTGCAGCACGTGTTATCTGAACGTGCTTAACACGACATGGTACCAGTAGACTGCTATCTGTCGGTGGTTTACCTCAATCTGTTCCGTGACGACCAGCGAAGACATCCCGGCATCATGGAGAAGAACCAGCCTCCTCAACTGCTGCGGACTTCCGGCAATCTCAGTACCAACTGGTGGACCTTGAAGCAAAGGGTTTTGCTGTACATTGAAACCTCAGATCTGGAGAGTGCGTCTGATACAAGGAAGATCGCGCTCCTCCTAGCAACAGCAGGGGATCAAGCCATCCAAATCTTTAACTCGTTCAACTTCAGCGAAGGCCACGACAAGATGAAGTTTCAGACCATCCTGGACAAGTTTGACAGTCATTGTGAAGTGGACACCAATGAAATCTTCGAGCGCTATATTTTTATGCAACGCCGACAAGGTAAAGACGAATCTTTCAACTCCTTTCTAACTAATCTCCGTCTACTAGCGCTATCCTGCAACTTTGGTGACATTGCTGACTCCGTGATCAAGGATCAGATCGTTTTTGGCGTTCACTCTGATCCGCTGAGGGAGCAGCTTTTGAAAATCAAACACGTGACCCTGTCAGTCGCGATCGAAACGTTTACGGTGCATGAGCACGCTAAAAACCGGTATTCCCAATACAAATTCCCAATCCCAAACTGAGAAACTTGCCTCCCACGAGGCAGAGAATGTGCAGGCCATCGCCCGGATGCAGCGCCTCAGCCTTGATGAAAGCGACCATTTTGCGCGCTCTTCCCGGGGCCCCACGCATACGCGATGCGAATGGGATAACGAAGCGACCGATCAACACACTACACAGGTGCGAACGTCTGCCGACCGCGCTGTGCATGTGCGACGACGCACGGAGCGTAATGACGTCATGACGTGCCCGAACTGTGGCACCGCCCATTTAAAGAAACACTGCTCTGCAAGAGGCAGGCACTGTTTGAATTGCGGGAAGCCTGGACACTATGCAGCTTTGTGCAGGTCTGCACCACCAGTCATGCCAGTGTGAATCACTGCATGTTTTAAAAATCAAAAGCCATAGTGGCCATACCTGGGTACACAGATAGGTATAGAACATAGAACTGTACAGCACAGTACAGGCCCTTCGTCCCATGATGTTGTGCCGAACTAGTCTGAAACTATGATCAAATCAACCTACTCTCAATCATTCTAGTGCACTCCATATGCCTATCCAATAACCATTTGCAAGTTCCTAAAGTGTCTGACTCCACTACCATAGCTGGGAGTGCGTTCCATGCCCCAAACACTCTCTGAGTAAAGAACCTACCTCTGACATCCCTCCTATATCTTCCACCATGAACCTTATAGTTAAGCCCCCATGTAACAACTACATCCACCCGAGGAAAACGTCGCTGAACGTCCACTTTATCTATCCCTCTCATTATCTTATACACCTCAATTAAGTCATCTCTCATCCTTCTTCACTCCAATGAGATAAGCCCAAGCTCCCTCAACCTTTCCTCATAAGACCTACCCTCCAATCCAGGCAGCATCCTGGTAAATCTCCTTTGCACCCTTTCCAATGCTTCCACATCCTTCCTATAATGAGGTGACCAGAACTGCACACAATACTCCAAATGTAGCCTAACCAAGGTCTTGTACAGTTGCAGCATTAACTCACGGCTCTTAAACTCAATCCCGATGTTAATAAATGCTAACATACTATAGGCTTTCTTCACAGCTCTATCCGCTTAGGTGGCAACTTTCAGAGATCTATGGACATGAACTCCGAGATCTCTCTGCTCCTCCACATTCTTCAGAACCCTGCCGTTAACCCTGTAATCCACATTCAAATATGGCCTACCAAAATGAATCACCTCACACTTATCAGGGTTAAACTCCATCTGCCACTTTTCAGCCCAGCTCTACATCCTATCAATGTCTCTTTGCAGCCTACAACAGCCCTCCACATTATCCACTACTCCACCAATCTTGGTGTCATCAGCAAATTTACTTACCCAACCTTCAACTCCATCATCCAAGTAATTGATAAAAATCACAAATAGCAGAGGGCCCATCACTGATCCCTGTGGTATACCGCTGGTGACTGGGCTCCAGGATGAAAATTTACCATCTACCACCACCCTCTGTCTTCTATGTAATAGCCAGTTACTGATCCAATCAGCCACATTTCCCTCTGCCATGCCTCCTTACTTTCTGCATGAGCTGACCATGGGGCACCTTATCAAACACCTTACTAAAATCCATGTATACGACATCAACTGATCTACCTTCATCTGTGTACTTAGTTACCTCCTCAAAGTATACAATCAAACTTGTGAGGCAAGACTTACCCCTCACAAATCCGTGCTGACTATCCTGGATTAAGCTGTATCTTTCCAAATGATCATAAATCCTATCCCTCAGGACCCTTTCCAATAATTTTCCTGTGACCGAAGTGAGACTAACCAGCCTATAATTCCCAGGGTTATATCTATTCCCTTTCTTGAACAAGGGGACAACATTTGCCTCTCTCCAGTCTTCTGCCACTATTCCTGTAGACAGCGAGGACATAAAGATCAAAGCCAAAGGCTCTACAATCTCATCTTTCACCTCCAAAGAATCTTAGGATATATCCCATCAGGCCCAGGGGACTTATCTATCCTCAGACTTCTCAACATTTCTAACACATCTTCCTTCCGAATATCTACCTCCTCCAGCCTGTATCGCACTATCCTCCTCAACAACATCGCCCCTCTCCTTTGTGAACACTGAAGAAAAGTATTCATTTAGGGCCTCTCCTATATCTTCAGACTCCATGCACACGTTCCCACGACTGTCCTTGACCGGCCCTAACTTCACCTTGTTCATTATTTTATTCCTCACATAAGTGTAAAAAGCCTTGGGGTTTTCCTTGATCCTATCACCAAGGACTTCTCATGCTCCCTCCTAGCTCTCCTAAGCCCTTTCTTGAGCTCCTTCCTAGCTATCTTATATCCCTCAAGTGCCCTCACTGAACCTTAGCCCCTGGGTAGTGAGAGACATGGCCAGCAAGGGCTTTGGCACTGCCCATTAGCACCCTGGCAATGTCAAACTGGCAGAGCCAACCTTGCATGCCTCAATGTTTGTGGCTTGGTGGGGGGTAGAGTGCTCCCATGGTGATCCTCTGCATCTGTGAGGGGGGGGCGGGCAGTGAGGTGGTGGGAGTTTACTTTTTGCATAGATCGGGGCATGATTTAAAGATTGCACCCCGATCTCTTTGGAGCTAACCTTGCCAGCTCAATGGGATCCCGCCCTGTCAGCATGATGCTGATAACCACACCCCAGATTTCCTGTGCACTGAGAGAAAATTGTGCAGAGGGAAAATTTGGCTATGCAGCTGGAGAGATACACGTCGGTTATCAATCTGTTACTGACAAACCTTGGGACGATTCCACCCAATGTGTGTGTCTGCTTATTTGCGGTGTCACTTTCTAATAATTCATATTTTTGCCTCCGTATCTCTAAATGCCTAATTGATACATCTTCGGTGTTTTGGGGGATTGAAACGCCTGTATGTGGCTTCCTTGTGACTGTTGATGCCTGGAGCATGTTACTGAAAAAATTACTTGTCAAAGAGGTTCACAATCTTAAACTAAAACAGCAGTTACAAAATTACCACGGTACATACAAAAGTCAGTGCATATAGATGTGTTAAAACTGAGGTAACGAGATACATGTACAAGATACAGCATGATACACATTTATAAGATAAAAGTCACAAGAACTGCATAACTACAAAAATGGATCACAGAGCTTGATTCTCAAGGTTACAGAATCCGACTACAGAATTGAAGAGATGTATAGGTCTTGTTGCTCTCAATTTGTCAAATTGTCCATTTCTTGAAATGGGCAGCCCACCTGCACATGGAATGAGCAGTCTGACCACCCAATTCATGAAATTGCCAACTTGGATGAACAAAAAGTAAAATTTCATTCACAAATGTGTAATCTGCTTATTTCTGGTTTCTGTCCTCTTGTGTACTTCATTCAATGTACATTTCAGATTCATTGTGACATCCAAACATTTCAAATTGAATGGTTTATGTTCCGTTCTATTCCATTCAGGATCACACCCAAACCATTCAGATAGTTTATACATCAATATTTACCAAAACAACATAAATATAATTCATACATATTTAATTTACCAGCAGTGTCAGCACTGGTCAATGTTGTCACAGGACTGGTGTCTGTGACAGGCACTGTGTCAGCAGAGACCTACTTTCAAGTAAGAACATGTTGCTAAGCAGTTGCTCCTGCAGTCACATTTCTGGAAGTTTTGCCCATCACAAACACATCTGAGCACACACAATCCACACAAAGGCTGAATTGTTCTCGTGGAATGCCTTTTGCATTCAATCTACCGTACTGCACAAAGTCAAACTGATTCTTGAGAAATTTGCCTTTTACAATTCCCTTAGCTGTTGCAAAGGTACATGTAGCCAGTCCCATCTGCTTCCAGCACCACGCCTCATGAATTTGGTGGGTCACCTTTGCCGCGGTCAAACGCTGATGCTGGAACAGCCACATTGTCTCCAACACCAGCAGCCCGAAGTGACCTTGTGCTGCCTGCCATTATCCGCTTGGCTTGCTGTGTAAATGCTCTGGTGTGCCACCTTCCTTGCACATCTGGCAGGATGAAGTTCTTTATCAGATTTAAGGCCATCTGGAGCAGATGATCCCGAGGCCTGCTCAGGGTCATTCACGGAGGTTGATCCTAGGGATGTCTCAGGATCATCCATGTTGAATGATCTGGGGGCTGGCTCAACGTTGTCCGTGTTTTGTGGTCCAGCAGCCAACTCAGGGTCATCTATGGTGGATGACTCTACAGCCAGCTCAGGATTGTCCCTGGAGGATGGTCCAGGGTCCAATTCAGGATCAAGATTTTCCATGTTCTCCTCAAGAAGTTTTTCCAGTCCTTCTTCAATGGTTGTGGAGATTTTGTTGAGGAACTCATCTGGTAACTTTGATCTGAGGTCCCACCATTGTTTCTTTCCAATGAGTGTCTGGCAAGGGGCCATGTTCATAGCCACATGGTAACTGCTGTTCATTGCCCACTAAACAAAACAAACACCATAACTCCCCTGAGCACATATGTTGTCACACATCCAGGCAATTACCTTCAACTTCATCTCACCATTACAGCATTACACAGAGCCTTAACTCTGGGGATGTCTGAGATAGCCTTCGAGTAACACCAGTTCTTCCCATAGTGTTGTCAGTTTGTGGATCACCTGTGGTGTGAACTCCATTCCATTATCTGACTGAAGAATATGTGGAATTTTGATATCTAGAAATAGGAAAAGCTGGATTTCAGAGGATGAATGACTTGGAACCTGGTTGCGTAGTGCAGGGTGAAACAAAAGCTTCCATCCTTTATAGCCTGCACGCCAACCAGGTCTACATGTTCATGTTCATTCAAGTCGTTGACAGAGGTCTCGCAACCACTTTTGTTGTGATCTCCTGCCTGTGATGCTTTTCTACACATCTCTCACAGCAACTAATGTGTTGTCCTATAAGTGCCTGTTGAACACATTTCTTGGAAATCTTTGTTCTAACCCCCAAATAGGGGCTAATGGGGTTAGTTCTCCCAGGATTGGGTGTGAGTTACTGCTGTGAGCAGAATATTGTATATAAACTTCAATAAAACTTTGTTTCCTCAAGTTACTAAAGTCTTTTTTCACCATGGCTACTTTCAATGTGGGCTTGTCACATTATGTCTAAGACTGATTCCTTTGTAGCCATATACTTAATGTTTCTCTTGGTAATCTTTTCCACACCACTTAGAGTTGTAAGTACAACATTTTCCGGATGGCACGGCAGCACAGTGGTTAGCACAGTTGCTTCTCAGCTCCAGGGTCCCAATTTCAATTCCCGACTTCGGTCACTGTCTGTGCGGAGTCTGCACGTTCTCCCCGTGTCTGCGTGGGTTTCCTCCGGGTGCTCTGGTTTCCTCCCACAGTCCAAAGATGTGCAGGTTAGGTTGATTGGCCATGCTAAATCGCCCTTAGTGTCCAAAAAAAAGGGTAGGTGGGGTTACTGGGATAGGGTGGAGATATGAGCTTAAGGGCCAGTGCAGACTTGATGGGCCGAATGGCCTCCTTCTGCACTGTAAATTCTTTGATTCTAGGATGTGATATTCATCTCTTCGGAGTTTCTGTCCAGTTTTCCCACACTTGAAGACAACAGTAACCTTCTATTCATATACTCTTGCTTTTATTGAACAACCTAGTACATGTTGTTAACCTTGTGCACTCTAACAGGCTTGAGCAACAATTCCACAAATAAGATTTTAAAACTCACGAAATGAGCAGTCAAACTACCTATCTCATGAATCGTGCAATGACTTTGCCCAGTTTGTGAAATGGGCAGTTTGACAAATTGGGTGCAACGGTCTGTTACATACTTTAAAAGAAAGTGACTGTTTCTCTTTAATACACTTTAAATTAAAAGGCTAAAGCAATTTAAAGCAATGTTTGGAAATTCACAGCTGCTATCTTCAGACAAAAAGACCTTCTAGATCAGGCATAATAATAAGTGTTAATGGCTACGGAGTATAATGGTTCTAAACATCAATCAGCTCAACCATGACTGAGTTCCCAGCACTTTGGACAGGCCTATGACACAAAAATCTTTAAAAAGAACTCAGTCCTATAGCCATGTGGTGTATTTTACTTGCCCTGTAAAGATGCAACTACAAAGATTCACATGGTGCCTTATAATGATTACATTTAAGCAGAATATCATATTAGGTTAATTGATATGCTTCCATTACTTGATCATTATATAAAACTGAACTACAAACTAACTATTAAACATAACCTTTCTGACACCTGGGGCGTCATTCTCCGACCCCCCACCGGGTCGGAGAATGGCCGTTGGCCGCCGTGAATCCCGCCGAAGCCCCCGCCGAAGTCTCCGGTACCGGAGATTGGGTGGAGGCGGGAATCGGGCCGCGCCGGTTGGCGGGACCCCCCGCTCAATTCTCCGGCCCGGATGGGCCGAAATCCCGCCCAGAAATTGCCTGTCCCGCCGGCGTAAATTAAACCTGGTATTTACCGGCGGAACCAGGCGGCGTGGGCGGGCTCCGGGGTCCTGGGGGGGCGCGGGGCGATCTGGCCCCGGGGGGTGCCCCCACGATGGCCTGGCCCGCGATCGGGGCCCACCGATCCGCGGGCGGGCCTGTGCCGTGGGGGCACTCTTTCCCTTCCGCCTCCACCACGGTCTCCACTATGGCGGAGGCAGAAGAGACTCTTCCCAAGGCGCATGCGCGGGAAACTTTCAATGGCCGCTGACGCTCCAGCGCATGCGCCGGGAAACTGTCAGCGGCTGCTGACGCTCCCGCGCATGCGCCGCATTTCCGCACCAGCTGGCGGGGCAACAAACGCCATTTCCGCCAGCTGGCGGGGCGGAAATCCCTCCGGCGCCGGCCTAGCCCCTCAATGTTGGGGCTCGGCCCCCAAAGATGCGGAGCATTCCGCACCTTTGGGCCGGCGCGATGCCTGTCTGATTGGCGCCGTTTTTGGCGCCAGTCGGCGGACATCGCGCCGTTGGGGGAGAATTTCGCCCCAGATCCTTAACCAATCTGTGCCCTTCACCTGAATATGCTTAACCTTGATAATACAATTAACATCCCGCTAATACTCACACATAACGGTCAAGAGTGAGTCAGTCATTCCTCCAACATGGGGCTAGAATAAAGTTGATGATGGTTACCTGATCAACCTCAAAATAGGGTAAAGTTGGTGGGTAAGCACACGTGAAAGAATGCGGGAAAACATTTGTATGTTTGTCAAAAAATTGTTTGTAAAAAGACTCTCCAGACACTCACAATTTTTTTGATTGGTTTCTGGGAAAGAAAGTTGCGCTTTCCTTATGTGAAGGTAATCAGACATAAACTTAGTTTTCAAGATAAAGATAGATAATTTTTTGAAGAATAAAGGGTTATGGTGTTCGGGCGGGAAAGTGGAGCTGAGTCCACAAAATATCAGCCATGATCTCATTGAATGGCGAAGCAGGCTCGAAGGGTCAGGTGGCCTACTCCTGCCCCTAGTTCTTAAGTAAATCATTTATCTGAAAAATACCTTCCTTAAGATATGTTACATAATATAATCTCCTGCAAATGTTTGCTTCTCATGTCAGCCAATGTTTTTCTCGCTTTATGGATAGAGGCTCGTATAAATGTGTCTGATTTTCATGGATCAAACATGTAAAGCATATTTATTTAGCAGTGGGGTGACCAGTGCACAATAGTAGGTCCCTAGGACAAGAAAAGAAATCCAGAACTTTATTATTTTGCCATTTTGCCAAAATTGACTTTCTGGTGAACCAAAAAGGACTGCCAGGAGCAGCGCTCCGAAAGCTCGTGACATCGAAACAAACCTGTTGGACTTTAACCTGGTGTTGTAAGACTTCGTACTGTGCTCACCCCAGTCCAACGCCGGCATCTCCACATCAAGTCACATGATCACATGGCTGACTCTTTGTCTGGGAGCTATCCTCAAGAACGACAACAACAAACAAATTATTTTCTCAGCCAGTAGTATCTCACACCTCATTGTATACATTGTATACGGCCGCACAAAAAATCCGACTCCTATCGGCGCTGTCCACTGTGGTCTTACCCGGCAGGACCTCGGCGTGCATGCGTCCGGGGGTGGCCTGGTGGGGGAGGGGGTCCGACCCCGGGGAAGGCCTCCACTGTGGCCTGGCCCACGATCGGGGCCTACAGATCGGCGGGCCGGCCTCTCGGGCTGGAAGCCTCTTTTGCTCGGGGCCGGACCAGAGAAGGGAGCCACTGCGCATGCGCGCATTGCCGCCGGTCCCACTGCGCTGCATTGGTGCCACTAAGCGCAGACCCGTGGCACCCATCTGATGCCGGCATTGGCAGCTGGAGCAGCGTGGGTCACTCCAGTGCCGTGCTGGTGCCCTGTAGGGGTCAGAATCGCTGCTCATGTTGACGCCATCGTGAAACGCGACGGCATTTACGACAACGTCAACCCTTAGCCTCGGGATCAGAGAATCCAGCCCATCATGCTTGCAGAGCTGCCAACACACTTGTAAAATGAAACTGTCCATGCCCACTTCAAAAGGGAGCCAAAGGGATATAATTTGCATCTGATAAGCTTACGTTTCTCGTAGAGTCAGTGGGTCTGCCTAGACAATAGCTTCCCAGCACCAGACCCTTAAAATGGATGGTAACTCTTTCAAAAAAATAAAGTCCCCAGCAGAAAGAAGCGGAACACAATACGTGGCACCCAGGGCAGACCGCAACGCTAAGAGGGGAACTAAACTATCAATGAGGGAAGGGGTGGAGGGGAGAGGGGGAACCTCATGTAAAAACCATTGTAAATAAGACACAAACTTTTTGTAACTATCAGATACACTTGAGCTATTACTCTGTAAAACTGGAAATACTAATAAAAATATTTTTTAAAACAAGAGTGATCATTTATTTGAATTCACCACCATTTCTTGAGATGACGCACGGAGAGCAGAATTCTCCTTAAAAAATAACACGTGTCAGGTTCTGAATGAAAACTGATGTGTTTCTCCCCAGAAACACAGCCAGGTTTTTGATGTGTTGGATGCTCTGGATCCGTGGAACACATACAGGCCACCGACACTTAAAATAGTACAACACTATTTTATTAAGCTAGAAACTGTTGAACATACTTTCACTGTGGGTTAACACGATGTTAGATTAAACTAAAGACCTATGCCTATCCTAACCAGTCTATGCACTCAGCACATGGTGAAGATCTGTGCTGTAAACGGTAAGCTCTGTCCTTCTGAGAGGCTGCATCCCGAATGAGCGAGAAAACTGATGCCCTCTGTCTTTATAGTGAGTGTGCTCTAACTGGTGATTGGCTGCAGTGTTGTGTGTGTTGATTGGTCTTGCTGTGTGTCCATCAGTGTGTGTGCCTGCACCATGATATACTGGTGTATATTATAACATCCCCCTTTTATAAAAAAATGTATGTGTGTGGCAATAAATAATGTGTGGTGACAATGTTCCGAACTACGTGTGGGGTGCGAAGACATATTTACAGGACTATGTACATGAGAACGACGTTATTTACATGGGAAGGTGCCTGGTGCAGAGAAGCAGAATGCAACAGGAGTAACGAGATCAACACTATATACAAACCAGGGAAACGATCAAACAAAACAACGAAACAATTCAGAGAGTCCATAAATTCGAAAAGTTCATAAATTTAGTCTCTGAGGTGGGCGACGAATTCTGGGCGACGAAACATGCCAACCCCTGGATTGTGGGCACCCATTCCGGAGGCAACCTTTGTCCCTGCCCGTCTGCCCCACCGCCCACTCATAACCCCCAGCACCTGCCGAGGTCTGTGGCCATGCAGCTGAAGGCTATTGCTAATAGGGAATTGGCAATTGTGGTTAAGTGATCACTTCACACAATCCAAGTGGATTCCCCTGGGTAGGCAGGCCATGTAGCATGTGGGAGTTATTGCCGAGCATCCCAATCACACCTTGATGCCTGGACACTGTGCTTGAACAGTGCAGGAGGCAACACTGTGCACGCAGCAGCAAACATCCAAACACCCGGGGATGGGACACAGCTCTGGTGGCATGTCCATGGCCGAAGGGTGAGTGAGTGCCATGGGGTTGGGGTGATGCCTGGAGAGATGGGCCATGGGTTTGGAGATCGGCCTGCATTGCCGAAGAAAGTGACAGAGACATCATACCGGTTGTGCACAAGGGTGTTTATTGTGTGTAACTATTCCCCGCTCTCCCACCCTCGTGATGAACGACACGTGCAGCTCACGATGCCCCCTCTGTGTCTCCACAGGAGAAGTTGGCTCACAACAGACGAGAGAGGGCCCAAGTGGGCAATTGGTACTGGACATCAGAGTTCTCACCCACTTCTAGGAGCGGGAGTTGCCAAGGACAGATTTGTCCCTGATGTAGAGGTTAGTGTACGGCACAGAGGTGAGGTTCCACCGACCCTTACTCAGATGACCTGTCACACAGGAATAGTTAACGCCACACAGAATGAACCATCCCTCCCACTGACCACATATACATTCTCCTGCAAGTTTCTCATCCAAATGTGCCGGCCCATCCGGGGATGTTCCCCCTCCCTCTTCGCCTGCCATGACAATGCCTCGGAGGGGAGCTCCGAGGAGACCACCATATTCGCTGCACCGATGTCATCCCCACCCTCCATGAGTGCAGAGACACACAGCTCGGTGAGCAACAGTAGTGGACAGGCTTCTGGGACACAACCTGGTGGTCACCACACAGTTGCCGATGCACATCAGGTGGAGGCAGGTACGTCCAGGTGAAACAGCCATCGGAGGTCTGTTGGATTCCAGGACCCATCTGGCTCCCAGTCAGATGCTGCAGGCGAGGCATTGGAACCACAATTTGAGGAGTCAATGCACCGCTCAATGACAGCCCGAGTGGCCGCATGGGCCTCATTGTATTGGGTCTCCGCATCGGTCACCGGCCTCCGTACTGGTGAAATTAGCCAGGTCCTCAGTAGGTACTCTTATTCCCTAAGAGCCAACCAGCCATCCTGGGTGGTCTTCGAAGAGGCCTGGGATGTCCGCCAGCCCAGAAGGTAGCTGTTGTGCACACTCCATGGGTGCACATATGTGCATAATCTTCAGGTGTGGTCGCACACGAGCTGGACGTTCAAGAGTGGAACCCCTTGTTGTTGTTGTAGGGCACTCCCAGGTGGCATGGTGAGTGCAAGACATAATAATAATAATAATTGTTTATTGTCACAAGTAGGCTTCAATGAAGTTACTGTGAATAGCTCCGAGTCGCCACATTCCGGCGCCTGTTCGGGGAGGCTGGAACGGGAATTGAACCCGCGCTGCTGGTCTTGTTCTGCATTACAAGCCAGCTGTCTTAGCCCACTGTGCTAAACCAGCCCCTATCCAGCAGACATCATGCATGCTATCTACTACCCCCCTGGACCTGAGGCACCCTAACGATGGCGGAGAATCCTACTGCCCGGGCATCCTGTTGGGCCTGGCCCATGTCAAAATTTACATAGTTTGCTACCCAAGCAACCCACTCGCCAAATAGAGCATCCATGATCTCACAGATGCACTTGTAGGGTTGAGCTTGTGAGATACTGCACAAGTCACAAGCCCCCGCTCGAGACCTGGAATGATCCTGAGGAGTAGGCATTCAGGGCTGCAGTGACCTTGACGGTCACCGGGAGCAGGTATCCTCCTCCTCCACATGGTAAAAGTCTCTAAGGACATGGCACAGGTGCCGCGTCATCCCCTTGTTGAGGCAGAGCCTCCTAGGGCACACGCTGTCTCATCTCTTCGAAAGGCCAGTGACGCCTGTACACCTTGGGTCGCCACCAGCCTCTCCCTTTGGCTCCCTCCCTGGCCTGTTGGACGGCGGGGTCCTCCGGGTGTGGAGTGGGGCCCTGCAGATGGGCCGCCGCCTTGAGTTGCTGTCAACGTTGTTGTCGCTGCCTTCTGGCTGCCTGGCCTGCCAGCTGCACCAAATGGGCAAGTTCTGTGGGGTCCAAGATAACATTTATCCCGTGTAATATGTGGAAGGAATTGGAGAGGGTGTGAGACTGACAACCAGCGATGTCTTCCACTCTAGGACCCTCCAATCCCCCATTACCCCCTCTCCCCCCACAACCCCTGCCATCGACATGCAGATCCATTTCCTGGTGCACACATCAACTCTCTGGTTGGGTATTCGGATGTTAGCAACTGTGTCTGTGGTGTTGCCTCCTGCAGTGTGCAGGCACAGGGTCCATGCATCACAGTCTGATTAGGATGTTAGGCAATAACTCCCACATGCTACATGGCACACCGATCCACGGGAATCCACTTGGGAGCTATGAAGTGCTCACTTAATCACGACTGCCAATTCCCAATTAGCAATAGCCTTCAGCCGCGCAGCCAGAGGCCTCCACGGTCAGTGGGAGTTATGGGTAGTCGGTGGCGCAGACAGGCAGGGGCTGGGGTTGCCCCCGGAACAGGAACACATGATCCAGAGGGTGGTATGGCAGAACCGTGGGTGCTGAGTCACCCATCCCCCCTCAGGGTCATGTGGGCAGTCACACCGCTGGGCTCCATCCCCCCCCCCCCTCCCCCACTACCACCGATGGCGGACCACCATGACTGGGACCAGCCCTCCGGGGGCTCCCTCACCCCACCTCTGAGCAGAGCAGCAAGCCCAATGCCCCTGGGCTCATTGCCCAGGAGCAAAGATGGCTACTCACCTCCGTGGTTCCCCACGGTAGCCGTATCACCAGCCTCACATTTTTAAAAGGGAGTACTAATCGGCGCCCACGCGACCACTTCCTGGGGAGGCGGTTCGATCACAGAAGGCCGTTGTGTAGGGGGTCACTCCAGTTAATTGTATGGAGATTGGCCTTAAGTGGTGAGTATTGGTTTCTCCCCATGGCGGGATCCTGATTTTGCCAATGGCAGTGGGCCAGTTAGACTGCAAACCGATCACCGCCCGGCATGATTCTCGTTTTTGGCCTCTCCCACAATCTAACGGCCTCGTCTCGCTCTCGCTTAAGCACAACGTGGCCATTAAGTAGTCGCGCCCCGAAATATTTATTTGTTCGCCTCCTTTAATGTGAAATATCAGAATATCAGGGTCTTTGGTTTCTAAATGCTATAACCTTTTTGGATAATTAGGCTGAAAAGGTTTGAAGGGCTGTTTGGGTTAAGTTTCAGCAAAACTAAAATAAATAACTGGAAAAATGAAAGGTGTATGAATCAAATGTACCGGCCCATATCTGGTTTTCTGATTTGCACTCACAATGAGAGATGCTCCATGATAAGATTTATCTCATCAATATTAAAAACAGCTTTGACTATACACTATTTAACCATAATGTTGATACAGATTTCTTTCAGTTATATTCTATTTGATGTAATGATGATTCACCATTTTCCACTCACTTTATTTTGTCCATTTTTATGTTACTGGAGACATGATTCTCACTGAAGCCTAGGAATGCAAGATCTTCCAGTGTAAGAAACCACAACCTCCTCACTTCTTTGTTTTGGGTGAACAGAGTTTCTGCCCAGGACCATGTCCACTCAATAATTCATTATCTGAGCTCTAGTATATTTTCCAGACCTTCTACTGAACCCCTACTGGAGTTAGAACAGGAGCTTGGTTGAAGGCTTGTGCATTTTCAGGGCGTTCTACACATTTCAATGGGAATTTAATTTTTATGCTCAGAAGTTTGTATTTTGATGAAGGAGTTGGAAATAATTATTTGGTGACATCTACCTCGCGGTGTAGTTATTATTGCCACTCACCCAGAAATGTGTGATAAAGTACTACATAGATTTGTTGGTAAAACTGAAGTCCATGGAATTAAATAGACAGTGGTAGGAAGGATGTGAAAACAAAGAATAGAGTGCAGAAGGGAAGAGTTATTTCCTCAGACTGGAGGGGTGTTCCCCAGCTGTTGGTATCACCCAAAGGCAACTTATCTTTTTGGTAGATATTAATGCCCTGTACTTAAATATACAGGGAATCTTTTCAAAGGCAAGAATTTTCCAGCCCGTCCTGTCGATGGGATCTTCTGATTCCGCTGAGGTCATAGAATCATAGAATTTACAGTGCAGAAGAAAGCCATTCATCGAGTCTGCACCAGCCCTTGGAAAGAGCACCCTACTTAAACCCACACCTCCACCCTATCCCCGTAACCCAGTAATACCACCTACCCTTTTTTTGGACACTAAGGGCAATTTAGCACGGCCAATCCACCCAACCTGCACATCGTTGGACTGTGGGAGGAAACCTGAGCACTCGGAGGAATACCACACAGACACGAGGAGAACGTGCAGACTCCACACTGACAGTGACCCAAGCCGGGAATCGAACCTGGGACACAGGAGCTGTGAAGCAACAGTGTTGACCACTGTGCTACCGTGCCACCCTGAATAGATGTTTGAATGTCTCGCTGCATCTGCTCTGGGGGGAACCTGTCACAGCGGGATCGTAAAATTCCAGCCAAAGTTTGCAGATGTCACAAAACTTGGAAGTGCAGTAAATGGTGAAGTACATAGCTGCAGTGTTCAAGAGGACAAGTTCAAGGGGCCTGCACATGGCAGATGCGATTGAATGATGTGAAGTGGTTTAATTTCATAGGAAAAATTAAGAAAGGCAATAAAAATTAAATGGAACAACATCAAAGGTGGTTGGAATAGAGAGGCCTAGGGGTTTATAAAAACAGATTATTTATTTATTTCCTAATCCCCAGAAAACATTCCATTATTGCCTTGATAAAATGTATTTCAATGTATAATGCACTGACTGACTGTTTCATGCTATCATTGAATAAATACAAAACGCTCAGATTCAGTTAGTATTTGCACTCTATGTAGTGCACAATGTTCATTTGCTTAGTTTTAGCTGAGGTTGTAAACCTATTCAAATGATTTGAATTCATGGCTCCATTTGAGGTAGCTGAACTAAAATGTTTACAGAGATTCAGTGCAGTACGAAAAAGGACTGAAAATAAACAGTGCAACTAATTTGATCTGCAAGGTGCATCTCAGTGCTGACTTTGGCTGAAAAGAACTGATACAACATTCAGCATTGTTATTAGTGGGTCATCATTTTTTATTTAACAGTGTGTTAGTTCACTCAGTTACATGTGGCGTGGGATGGGGAGTAAACCAGTAAACTGTTCTTTGCAACTGGGTTTATGATATCATCATGGTTAATGTACAGAGGAAACCTTTGATAAGTACAGAGGAGAGATAAGAATTAATCATGGGCACGATTCAGCAACCCCGTTTTGCCTGATGGGGATCCGGGCGCAAAGGGTGAAACGCCTGAGGGCTCCAAATCGGGCTCAACGCCGGGAGCCGGGCCAATCGCGAGTCACCCAACTCGCTCCACCTGGCAAGGTCTGGATCTCGCCCTCGCTGGGAGAGATCCAGATCTGCATATTTAAATTAGCCTAATGTCTCATTTGAATACTCAGGCGCCAGATTCACCTGGCACCCAGGACTCAATGGCTGTGCCTGCGAGACGTCGCTCGGGTCTCTTTATCATAGATTATCATAGAATTTACAGAGCCGAAGGAGGACATTCAGCCCATCGAGTCTGCACCGGCTCTTGGAAAGAGCACCCCCCCCCCCAAGGTCAACACCTCCACCCCATCCCCATAACCCAGTAAACCCACCCAACACCAAGGGCAATTTTGGACACTAAGGGCAATTTATCATGGCCAATCCACCTAACCTGCACATCTTTGGACTGTAGGAGGAAACCGGAGCACCCGGAGGAAACCCACGCACACACGGGGAGGATGTGCAGACTCCGCACAGACAGTGACCCAAGCCAGAATCAAACCTGGGACCCTGGAGCTGTGAAGCAATTGTGCTATCCACAATGCTACCGTGCTGCCCTAAACCGGTCCACGCAAACATGTGGGAGATAACAGCGAGGGAATTTCAATTCCATTATTTCAATGAATCTGGAATGAAACTCCAGTATTGGCAACTGCCAGATTGTGGTTAAAACTTGTATGATTAACTAATATCCTTTTGGGAAGGAAATCTGCCCTCCCACCCAGTTTTCTCTTTACCAAAAGGACTCCAGATCTGTAATAATACAATTGTCCATTAACTGTCATTTGCAGTAGCCTGGCAAACCATTCAGTTGTTTAGGGATGGGCATTAATTGCAGACCTTGCCAGCGCATGGCACACATCTCCTGTGAAAGAATTTTTAAAAGTTCAACCTGACAGATTGCAAAGTCCTATATTTTTTAATGTGAAATCATTAAAAATAAAGGTTTTGTTTTATATGTTACTTCAATTCCTAGTAAATTAGCAAAGAACAGTGAATCTAATTAGCATATCTACATGCTACATTCTGACAAGCTACTGCTATGGAAACCATTGATATCTGTGATTACTTAAATACCAGGCGGGATGATACACTCCCTCACCAGTGGGTTTGAAGGCTGGGGAAGGCACATAAAATCCAGCAGGTGGCCCTCCTGCTGTCTCCCCACCCACCCCCCCGATCTGCTTCAAATTGTACAAATTAATAGCCACTTAAAGGTATCAACCCACCGCCATTGATGTTTTACTGATGGCAGGGTGGGCCCACACCAAACAGGAAGCTCAACAGCTTTAGACGTGCAGGCTGGGGCAAGGCAGGGGAAAGGGGCAAGGTGAGAGAAGGGGCAATGCGGGGGGTAGGGCGCAAGGCTGGGGTGTTAATGGGCGGAGAGGGCCATGAGATACTTTGTGGGTTCCCTGGGCCCATCGAAAGCACTACCCCTGAAAAAGAATCACCCCTTTTACCCTCCAATCTTGCTTCTTGATCCTTGCAACCCACCCTCTTCACTCCTTGATCCTGGACTTACGTAGGCTTCTTGGGGTGGTGAGACTGCCTGTAGTCCCAGCAGTGGTCAACGCTTCCACTGTCGCCGTGGGGACTACAGATCTGGCTGCTGTCCGATTGGCCGGCAGGCACTTAAGGTGGGACTTTCTCCTGTGAAAGGGGTGGAGACTTCACCTTAAAGCAATTAGCTCTGACCTCAGTGTTAAATTGCCACGGGGCAGCAGTTGGTATCATGGGAGGACTTCCCCCTTGACTTTATAATCAGAGAGGGAGTCCTAATTCAGACAATGATATGATTCAAATTTACATTTTTACCTCTATTCCTATATACGTAGTACATAAATATGTCAAAATACATTCATACATATTTCCCTATGGCCTCTTATTACAGCCTATTTGCTAGCTAAATACAATTCATTGTGCAGACAGTAACAATATGATCGGGTTATAAAGATTAATGAGGCAAAAATAAATTGAAAGGAAATTAAACAAATGAGAAGAAACTAAAGAGATAAAGAACTGGCAAAGATGTTGGAAAATGCTGCAAGGGAACTGTGACAGGATTAAAGGATTAACTCAGTGATCAGGGTTACTCACACACTAATCAATATTCTGAAGACTAATGGAAGAACCATTCAACAGGGAAAGTATACGCAGCAGGACATGTGCTTCTATATTAAGTTTGACTATTTGGAGGGCTTTAACCTTGAAACATGACACCAAATGGTCCTTCTGTCGTTATATAACAGGAAAGTTTAGTATTTCAAATTGTGCACTAAATAGCTTTGCAATGCAAATTGTAGCCAATGTTTCTGTGAAAATTCTGGCTCAGCAAGAAAGCCTTTCCAAATGACTCTTTGTTATTTTCAGTTTTTCAATAGATAATAACCATGGGAAAAGAGCATTTGTTTTTATATCTGCTTTTTGGAAAACTTCCAAGGAAAGGGGCAGCTTCTTTTTTAACGTACTGACAAACACAGATGAAGAGCTACGACCTAAATTGAAGGTTTTTTCGCCCCCCATTTGTTCCCGGGGGCTGTGTACATCACTGGCAGAGGTATATCATTACCTGTCCTTAATTTCCCTTGAACAAGTGTTGCCTTGTTCCCCTGTAGCCCATGCAATGTGGAAACTCCTGTTGTGCTGTTAGGGGGGCAATTCCAGGATTTTCACCCAGCGACAGGGAAGGTTCAGTGATTCAGTCCCGATGTCAGGAAGATGTGTGCCCTTTCCTTTCTAGATGGTGAAGGTTGGGGGTTAGCAAGACGCTGTCGAGAGAGGCTTGCCAAAGGTGAAAAATGTAGGAGAGAAAATTAGGCAAATCAGCAAAGCGGTAATTAGGCAACACTAAACTTGGACTTTTAATCCTTGTGGATTGTGTGGGAAGAAAATGTAAAAAGCTGCATGGTTGTTACATGGTTTAAAAAAGCAGATTAAGTGATTACAGAATGAGAACACGAGCAATTTAGAGGAGTCTAAAGTGTTCACTGGCTCATAATTCATTGTGAGCTTTAATTTTTTTTTTGAAGTTTAATGTTTTTTTTAAAAAATCAATTGGAAATTATCTTTAACTCATATAGTAATTGCAGCAAATCAACAGTGACGTTCATGGTCAGTGACAATTCAGCACTCACCCCACCCTGCCCTACCATCCATCTCATTTCTTGTTCCCAAATCCAAAGTAATCCTCTGCAAGAATCTTCATTAACCCCCCCTCCCTCCGCCCCCCAACAATTGGGAACTAAATTCAATAGCCACCCCACACCCTTCCCAAATTGGGTAGAGGGGTCGCAATGTATGACTATCCCATTCCCATTCTTTGCAACGGAAGCAGCATGCTGACTTTGTTCGACCTGCTGATCTGAATAATTTCAGCTAGTCCGAACCATATTGTTGTTGGGCTGGACCCATTATGGGAGTGAGTTTTAGATGTGGCTCACACCATGTAAAGTCACTGTTTAAAGGGAGAGGTGCATTCTGGTGGCAGCAGGTGAAGGCAGTTGGAAAGGACCTGGGAACCATGAAAGAATGGCTAACCGTATCAATGCTAAACTATTAAAAATTTTCCTTTTATTTAGGCATTAACCCTTACACTATGGTCACTACACACACATTTAACCCATCTATCTTATTACACATCACTCATCCTCGCAATATCTTTCCTCTAGTAGATATGCTGCTGGAGAAGGGAGTCTATGGGTGCGAAACACCCCCCAAAATGACTAAGTGTCATTTTGGGCAGGTTTGACAGGGTGATTTACACCGGGTGTTTGGATGCAAGCCAGACTGGTATTCACCCACACTAAATCATCTTTTTGGAGCTTGGGGAATTTTTCACCAGAGGTGAGCTAAAGTCATTGACAATACCTGCTCCCCAGAGGTCAGGGCGTCATTTTTGAAGGGTGCCCAAGTCTCAAAATGAGGTTGGGAGTCCCTCACAACCCCCACCGACGAACATCGCGAACCTCCGCAGACATGGGCAACACCTCGGTCCTGGAGGGGTAACCTATCCCCGTCACTAAAGGTCCACTTGGCCACATCTCCCACCATGCAGGTATGAGGCTAACTTGGCCCCACACCCATCCATCCTCGCGGACATTGGGGCATTTCCATAAGACCATAAGACATAGGAGCAGCATTAGGCCACTCGGCCCATCGAGTCCGCTCCGGCATTTAATTATGGCTGATATTTCTGTCCTCCCCCTCCCCAAGTGAGCATATGGGGTCACTGAGGGCCCCCACCTTTGGGCCCCACCCTTTCAGTTCCCTCCTGAGGGCCCCAACCTTTGGGCCCCACCCTTTCAGTTCCCCCCTATCAACCCCCCTTCACCTCCCACCCTCCATACTTCCTTCAAATCCCTTTTCATGGGCATTACCCCCATCAGGCTCCACCCCTTTGTTCCTTGGCATTGCCCCTGGCACCTTCATACTGCCATCCTGGCATTTGGGCAATGCCCCTGGCACCTTGGCAGTGCCAACCTGGAACCCTACAGTGTCAGGTTGGTACTGGTAGGGTAACCAATTGGCACTGTCAGGGTACCAGGTTAGCACTGCCTGATTGCCAGGTGCAGTGCCCTGGCAGTGCCCGCCCTGTCCCCGAACCCTCTTTGGAGTTCCAATGGCTGCCGGGCCCCGCAGCGTGGCCATCAAGCCTGACGTCAGTTAATAGAGACCGGTACTAATCCGCACCCAAGTGAGACCTCGCCGGTGCGGTCGGTGACTACAGGGAGCCGGCGGAAAGTGACCTCAAGTGGGCTGCGCATATTTAAATGGATCATTTAACTATGATTATCGGTATCACACCCAGTGAGGGCGTGATCCAGATCGCTCCGGGGAGAGCGAGTCGGGTGCATCACGATTGGCTCGGAGCCCGGTGCAAAACCCGTTTTGGGCATCTCACGACAAGCACCCGGCGCAACGGGATTGGCACCAGGCGCAACAGGATGGGAAAATCGCATCCTATATGTCCATATTCCATTTTACTCTGTTTACTCTCTTCCAATCTCAATGAATTTGTGTGTAGCTAAAGCCTCCTAGTGTAATAATCCTGTTACACCTGTTGAATCCTCTGATCGATCTTCAGATTTACTCTTCACTTTGCGCCTGCCATTGGGGGTTATGAATGCAATCACAAATGTAAATGGTTACTTTTTTATCTTAAAACATCTATTTTTCCTGCACATCTTTCCTTCCTCAGCAATAATCACTTATAAGCTAGAGGAGTGCAGCGCCAGCATTACTCATGAAACCTGACACCATCCAGGGCATAGCACCCACTTGATTGACACCCCATCCGCCACCTTAAACAATCTCTGGAAGGTGGGAGGTTGGTTAGGAGGCTGAGGAAATGGTCAAATCTAGAGCAACAAAAGCATAGATGAGGCTTTTGCTCTCAGGTGAACTGAGGCATGGTCAGAGATGAGCGATGTTGTGCAGGTGGAATTAGACAGTTTGTGTGGATATGCATTCAGAGACTCATCTTAGATTCAATTGCAACAGTAAGGCTGTAAGAAGTTGTTCTCATCTTAAAGCAGTTGATGGGATGGAAATGGTGAACAGGAATGGGATTTTTGGAGGGAATCAGAGACAAATATTTTTCAATATTTCGATGTAGGAAGTTTCTGCTCATTCAACGCTGGATGGGAGACAGAGGATGGTCCACATGAGACAGAGCTGAGTGTTGTCAATGTACATTTAGAAAACTACTGTGTTTTCAGATGATATTGCTGAGAGATGGGAAGGAGAAGGGGCAAGGATTTTTTTTTTCCCTATTCTGTCCCTTCTCAATATATGGCTTGTAGTTATATCGTGTTGTAAGTACTAGAAATAATTCTTTCCAATTTAGACAGTTAAATATCTGGCCGCAGCTCTATCGTTTTAAATCTGTATTTAAGACTACTCATTTTTTCCTTCTTGCCTCTTTATTTCAATTTTATTCCTATTTTTCATTGGTAAATTTGATAAGGATTTATTTTCTATTCCCTTCATTCTTCTGCATGCAATCCCGTTTGCTAGTTTATATTTTATATGTGCATTGTCTCATCTATTTTGTTAGACAACACCAAAGTATATCATGGAGTTCGCCTGACCAACAACTTTTAATAGATTTTGGTTATGGGGAGCACAAGGGTCCACTCTCCAGGGGCGGGATTCTCCGCAATCGGCGCGATGTCCGCCGACCGGCGCCAAAAACGGTGCAAAGCAGTCCGGCATCGCGCCGCCCCAAAGGTGCGGAATTCTCCGCATCTTGAGGGGCCGAGCCCTCACCTTGAAGGGCCGGACTGATTTCCGCCCCGCCAGCTGGCGGGAAAGGCCTTTGGTGCCCCGCCAGCTAGCGTGGAAATGACTTTGCCGTGCGGCGCATGCGCGGGAGCGTCAGCGGCCGCTCACGGCATCCCTGCGCATGCGCCGTGGAGGGGGTCTCTTCCGCCTCCACCATAGTGGAGACCATGGCGAAGGCGGAAGGAAAAGAGTGCCCCCACGGCACAGGCCCGCCCCCGGATCGGTGGGCCCCGATCACAGGCCAGGCCACCGTGGGGGCACCCCCCAGGGCCAGATCGCTGCGCGGCCCCCCCCCAGGACCCCGGAGCCCGCCCGCGCCACCTTATCCCGCCGGTAAGAGAGGTGGTTTGATTTTCGCCGGCGGGACAGGCATTCCAGCAGCGGGACTTCAGCCCATCGCGGACCTGAGAATCCCCGGGGGGGGCCCGCCAACCGGCGCGGCGCGTTTCCCACCCCCACCAAATATCCGGTGCCAGAGAATTCGGCAACCGGCGGGGGCAGGATTCACGCCAGTCCCTGGCGATTCTCCGACCCGGCGGGGGGTCGGAGAATCCCGCCCCTGATGTTTGCAACAGAGACCTTGGCCGAGGCTTTCCCCTACCCAGCGGGGCGGGGGGTCCCGGTGGGATGGAGTGGCGGGAACCACTCCGGCGTCGGGCCACCCCAAAGGAGCGGATTTCTCCGCACCTTTTGGGGCCAAGCCGTCACCTTGAGGGGCTAGGCCCGCGCCGGAGTGGTTGGCGCGCCGCCAGCCGGCGGGAAAGGCCTTTGGCGCCATGCCAGCCGGGGCCGAAAGGACTTTGCCAGCTGGCGGAAGTCCGCACATGCACAGGAGCACCAGCAGCTGCTGACGTCATATCCGCGCATGCGCGGGGGGCATGTCTCTTACGCGTCAGCCATGGTGAAGGCTGTGGGCGAGGCGGAGGGAAAAGAGTGCCCCCACGGCACAGGCCCGCCCGCGGATTGGTGGGTCCTGATCGCGGGCCAGGCCACCGTGGGGGCACCCCCCCCCAAGTCCAGATCACCCCGCGCCCCCCACCAGGACCTTGGAGCCCGCCCACGGCGCCTAGTCCCGCCAGTAAAAGAGGTGGTTTGATTCTCACTAGTGGGACAGGCATTCCAGCAACAGGACTTCGGCCCATCGCGGGCCGGAGAATCGCCGGGGGGGGGCCCGCCGGCCAGCACAGCGCGATTCCCGCCCCCACCGAATACCCGATGCCGGCGAATTTGGCAACCGGCGGGTCAGGATACACGCCCCTTAAGTATTTTTTAAAACAAAACAATGTTTATTCTATGAATTCAGTTGACACTTTATAAACATACAGTAAACAGTTTATCAACTACCAACACTGATAATCCCCGTAGATACAATACTCTATCGGTAACCCTTAATAACTTTCCTAACAACATCCATAAGACAAAAAGACCCTTTTTAACTAAGACAGCAGGTTTGAAATCTCTACAGAAAGCAGGTATCACTTTTAAATTATCAAGTGATCTGAACAACTTTTTAACATACAGAGAGAGAGACTCCAACATCCTTGTAGTCTGAATATAGCTTTCAACTGAAAATGAAACTAAAACACACAGCAGCTTCCAGCTCAAAACAAAAGTAAAAGACAGAATCACATTCCAGCTCCACCCGCGCAATGACATTACTGCAGCCATTTGATAAAACACATTTTTCTTAAAGGGACTCTCACATGACAATTTTTATCTCCTTCTCTTGTCCTTTCTGATTATTTTTCTCATTCCCACTCTCCTTTCTTCTGCGTTTAATGAATCTTCACTTCGCTGCTTGTCAATATTGCTAGTGCGTTAGCTCCCTTCCTGTCCAGATGTAGATCATTCTTGGTGGAAAAGTAGGCGGAGGAAGATATAAACAATGAAGTACGATTGAGCACCATCACTCGTTCTCACTTGCAACCACCAGCTCAGATACTGACGTGGTGCAGGAGTGGAGCTTGGAAGCAGGATCTGCACTTGGGGAGATACTGGCCATGGACTGCAGTCAAGGCAGGGAACAGAAGTAGCAGATGTGGCAGTGCCACCGAGGATGAGGTCATAGATGAGCTGCTTGAGAGGATTCAGGTGGGGAATTTGAAGGGGAAGCCTACAGGAAAACAATGATGGGTACACATATTAAATGTAAGGTTCACTGTCAGGCCTGCCAGAAAGCTTGTGATTACAGTCAAGGAGTACAGCTGCCTGGCACCAACTTGGCATAGGGCTTTGTGCAAAGCTTGGAGCCAGTCCTTTCCAGAATGGAGTTGGTGGCCAATCTCATTCGCACATCTGAGGATCCAACCATGATGCAGTGCCTGATGGCCAATGGCTCAGTTTCCCTATTGCAGCACATAATGCAGCACAATCAGAAGCCATATAATGTCTGGGTGCTGCTGTGTAAACTCAGACTGAAGTTGGGCAATCTCGGCTTTCTGCCACTCAAGCACAGACTGCTGGCATTGAGGCTGAGATACCTGCGTGCAAAGGAGAAAGCAGGTTATCTCCCCTGCAATCTAGCAATCTGTCCTCCAACTCATAAGGAGGATTTCTGGGGTGTCACCCAAGGGGAATGGTAGTGGTGCCATGGAGCATGACCCAGCCGTCCTTTATTTCAAGTTGACAGCGTTCATCCACCCACCACTGCCACTAGCCCACTGCCCTTGCTGTTGCCTCTCAGATAGCTCAGATTGTCAGCATTGATGGTTGTGCAGTTGGCCACAGGCCTTCTAAGGCTAGGGTAGCTTGAGGTCATCTTGCAAGGCCATATTCAGTCTCCCCTGCTGGAAGTCAGGAGCCTTCATGCTGCAGTATTGAGGGTAGCATTGTGTAGGAGCACTGAGGCAGGGCATTGGGAAAACAGGCACAAAGGGAATGCTTAAAGCTGATTGACATGGTTTTCTATGCAATATTGGATGGTTTAATTATTAAAGTTGGTTTGAAATGTTGGCTTCTCGAGCTGTGATGTCCATGACAGGCAAGGCACGAGATTGTTTGTGAATGGGGAATTGAGGTTGTATGGCGGCATTCACTGATACCGCCATCCCATAATCCAATTGCATAAAGCCCAGCCAGACAGCAGGGGCAGGATTCTTCGGATCCCCAGCCCCGTGTTTCTCGGCAGCACGCCGTTCGCTGGCTAGGGGATTCTTCCTTTCCGCCACTTGTCAAGACGATTTCCCATTGAAGCCATCCCACGCCACCGGAAACCCATGGGTGGAGGTGCACTGCCAGCGGGAAAAGAGAATACCGATGGCCAAAGAAATCCAGACCATGGGCAAAATTCTCCTACCCGCCCGGCCACATTTCTGCCCCGACCGGCCGGCGGGAGTCTCCGTAACACTGGCCGGTCAATGGGGTTTCCCATTGTGGGGCAGCCCCACGCCGTCGGGAAACCCTCCGGTGCCGGCAAAACGGAGACTCCCGCCGGCGGAGAATGACGCCCCAGATGTGTTGATTGTCTCCTCCTTCATGTTCCTTTTTCTCTTTCTTCGCCCCTTCCCAGAATGCCTTGATCTACTGTAATTCGCATACCGCCGCAACCGGTCCACAGCAGACATCATCTCCCTGGCCTGACACTCATCCCTGGAGCATCTCGACAACAAGGACTCCTACATCAGACTCCTATTTATTGACTACAGCTCCGCCTTCAACACCATAATCCCAGCCAAGCTCATATCAAAGCTCCAAAACCTAGGACATGGCTCCTCACTCTCCAACTGGCTCCTCGACTTTCTGACCCACAGGCCACAATCAGTAAGAAAAACAGCAACACCTCCGCCATAATAGTCCTCAATACCGGGGCCCCGCAAGACTGCATACTTAGTCCCCTACTATACTCCTTGTGCACACACGACTGCGTGGCAAAATTTGGTTCCAACTCCACCTCCAAGTTTGCTAACGATACGACCATAGTGGGCCAGATCTCGAATATTTACGAGTCAGAATACAGGAGGTAGATAGAGAACCTAGTAGAGCAGTGCAGCAACAACAATCTGTCCCTCAATGCCAGCAAAACTCAAGAGCTGGTCATTGACTTCAGGAAGCACAGTACTGTACACGCCCCTGTCAGCATCAAAGGGGCCGAGATGGTGATGGTTAGCAGTTTCAAATTCCTTGGGGTACACATCTCCAAAAATCTGTCCTGGTCCACCCACGTCGACGCTACCACCAAGAAAGCACAACAGCGCCTATACTTCATCAGGAAACTAAGGAAGTTCGGCATGTCCACATTAACTCTTACCAACTTTTATAGATGCACCATAGAAAGCACCCTATCTGGCTGCATCACAGCCTGGTATGGCAACTGCTCGGCCCAGGACCGCAAGAAACTTCAGAGAGTTGTGAACACAGCCCAGTCCATCACACAAACCTGCCTCCCATCCATTGACTCCATCTACACCTCCCGCTGCTTGGGGAAAGCGGGCAGCATAATCAACGACCCCTCCCACCCTGCTTACTCTCTCTTCTAACTTCTTCCATCGGGCAGGAGATACAAAAGTCTGAGAACCCGCACGAACAGACTCAAAAACAGCTTCTTCCCCACTGTTACCAGACTCTTAAATGCCACTCTTATGGACTGACCTCATTAACACAATACCCCTGTATGCTTCATCCGATGCCGGTGTTTATGTAGTTACATGTGTTGCCTTGTGTACCTTGTGTTGCCCTATTATGTATTTTCTTTTCTTTTCATGTACTTAATGATCTGCTCGCAGAAAAATACTTTTCACCGTACCTCGGTACAT